>NC_060208.1:155327500-155585000 GCF_021130785.1 Homalodisca vitripennis
ACTAACAAAGATATTCTAATACATATTCTAATTAAATTTTCTCATACATTTTTATTGTACGATTTACATAAATAAATTACGTAATATCGGAGAAACTGTGGAATGCTTTTAAAATACTAATTTTAAATATTTCAATATTAACCCTCAAAGTGCTACTATCGCACTGTGCGATATGTTCGTTTTTTTCATATCACAGACGAACGGTTCGCTCAATAACGACGTGGTTTATAAGGCTACATGTAGGAATAAATTCCCTATCAAGTAACGTAATTAGAACTATGTAATTCAGAAGTTTACGAGGAAGAGTAAGAAGAATAGTCAGCTGATTTCGATGCGTGTTTGTCTGTTACGGTCGTCTCGCGGCCGACGCTCTGTGACGTTATTGTTTTGCTTCGTTCTTTTGATTTGTAAGTGACTTATATTATTGTTTATTGAGTAATTATTTGTGCTATGAGTGAACTTAGTAATTCAAGTGCCATTAGGCGCTGTTTTGATGACGATTTGAGTGGAAATGATAGCGATGCAAGCAGCACCCCCACCAGAGAGTGACTCAGACTAATTTTTTTTAGTCTAATGTATATAAGCCATTTTTTTTGTATTTTTAATACTTTATCTGTCATTTTTCTTACTTTTACTCATATCAGTAACTAAATATGTGTTTATTTTGAGGCAATAATCACTATCCACCTACTAACTGCCACTTGTTGATGTGGTAAATATTTTAGTAAAATTTTTGCGAAAAAACATTGTTTTGTTTTTTACCAATTAGTATTGTGATATGTTGTGCAAAAGGTTAAGAAGTGATATTTTTCTTATTCAGCATTATATTTGGAACATTTTGCATATTTTTAGAACTAGGACTACTACATTTTGTAAAAACTATACGTCAAGGATTTTGAAAAATAAAAATATAAAAAACTACACAAACCGGTTAGCAGTACCAGATTTTTTTATGATAAAAGATAAGCATTTTTATTTTTACTTGATCTTATAGAACATATGTTTGTGTAAAAAACCATATGTAATACATGCAATTTGAACATATGTTTGTATATAAAAAGTTGTTTAAAAAAGAAATGTCATATGCTCGAAAATGGCCTAGCACTTTGAAGTGGTTTAGTCATCACTTGGAGGGTTAAATAGAAGCAATGGAACTGGAAAGTTATCTAAAAATTATGCGTTTCTGACTTAATGAAAGTGCCTTTGTTAGGCCATATAAAATTACGGCGTATTTTTATGTTTATCTGTGTTGATAGAGCGATAATTATTTGATATTTTTAAGAAGGTTGAGTATTTTAAAACATTATTTGCATCCATGTACAATTCTGCATTTGGATTCAGGCACTTTGCAAGGTTCTATTTTATTAGTTTAACTGAAGATAATGAAAGGCATGTAATAAATAACGTGTGCTTAATTTTAAAAAGAGGGTGTAAGCTTCATTTACCAAATCTTTTTTTAAGGTATAGTAGATCACTAGTCACTAAAACTAACGCCATTACAGTCTATGTACGTAGATCTGTATAGATCACCTATTTAAAAACAGGAATCATTGTATTTGACTGGGTATGGAAAACATGATGTGAATAGCATACGGATGAAATGTTTGAATGAAAAGGTACCTCATGCAATATATTGATGGGAACCAACTGTACAAACACTGTTCTTGACAGAATCGGGCTATACGATAAAGGTAGTAGATACTGCACATGTTAGTGAATGTTTTAAAAAGGTACTATGCATCATATTTGTTTCAGTCGGTGCTTTATAGTCCATAGAATATCTTTAGGAATCGTCATTTGAAGTTTGATAATTTAATACTGCATTCAGTTATTCTGATTGTAAATATCAATTTGGTAAATCCTTATTTAATAAATTAATTTTCTAAGTAATGCAATATTGCTTTAAAATTATGTGGAAATACAAATTTAACAATAAGATATTTGAATTAAGGTAATTGACAAAAACTCCAATTTTTTAACGCGATTCATCAGTTAAAATAATGAAACTACTTATTTTGCATAAGTTTATACGTGTTATTAATACAATAGTGTTCGTGATTTTACAAGACTGTCAAAGTCGATGACCGGGCTGTCCGTTTTATTCCATATTAATATACAATGTACATTGAGAAGCGGTCTTTAAAATTTTTTGTAGAGTATCGAATAGTCCATGATTGCGGTTTTCTTCACAATGCACTTAAATTGTCTTACAATGTTAGAAATTAAATGTAACACACGAGAGCTTTAAAAACATATTGAAGCGGTTATTGCGTTGTCTAACAAACAATTTAATAAGTCATCTCGGTAGAAGGAGACATGCAACGTATGTTCTCGACCTAATGACTAGAAAGATATATCTCCTCCCCCCCCCCTCTCACTCTCTCTCTATAATATCAGAGAAGTCAGCATAGATCTTTTAAAGCTTATCTAATAACTTATAATTTATACTGAACATATTTACAGATAAATTAAGTACATTAATAAATTTACACCTCAGTTCTCATTAGCTATTATCATACTGGCTTGTGTACAGTACATTATGGTTAATAAAACTTTAAATGGAATTTTTTAGTTTATTGTGATATAAACTTTTAACCTGAAGATTTGGTTCATCTATCGTGCTTGGATCTCGTGTTTTAATTAGTGTTCCCGACCGTGCATCTGACGAGTCAATGAGAATATCTCCACCGATTACACTCTATTGTGTAGTGTACGATATCTACAACGTTGAAACGATTAAATGTTTTCATTTGATTGTTTTCGTCGCTGGTTTTTTATCAATAACATACTGTATTTATCTACTCTGTTATATATGGAGAGTTATATTTTTTATTTTAGTCCATTACATATTAGCAACGTACTGGTCTACGCCAAATCGCATAAAGATGCCGTCCTCACCTCTCTTGTACACAGTTACACTACAACAAACGCTGTGAGTGTGGAATTGCCCCCCCCCCCCTTTAGTTAAAATGTATATTCTTACTACACGCTTACTATCTTAGTCACCAACACACTGTACAGGTACCTACCCTCGGCGATAAGGGACCTGCAGGACGAGACTATCAGCGGCTGTTCATTGCCTAGCTTCGTTTTATCGGTCCGGACAATGCTAAATTCCTCATCTCCCCCACTTACCGCTACAACAGAATACAAAGAACTCATTGCTATTACTAACATTATCGATAGTTAAGGTCTGTTACTCACTACTTACTTTCTGGCAGCATTTCTCCGATAATTAATTTTTGGATTTTCTATTATCATAATGATAATAGAACAGTGTTTTATTTAAATACGTGTTAATATTTCTTGCATATTTTTTGTAATTAAAATAAATACAATCGAATATATAGTGTCATTAAATTAAATTACATATTGGAAGTGATATAAAAGTCGTCCAGCTATTTGTTATTTCTGTTATAATGTTTTCTGTTGTAGAGAACATGTATTATTTTACAAATATTTTGATTATAATTACGTTAGACTAATCTTGATTGGAACTGGACTGGACTATCAGACGTTACTCTGCGTAATGTTATATCACATACTTTTTGCATGTTCAACTTAGTAAAATATATAGATGTGTATGGTTAGTTTATGTCAAAAAAATACATGTTATCAGAAATATAATACGTATAAAAACGAATCTTTCTTTGATAATTTAGCAATAATTTGGTTAATAATGACAATATTTACTAAGAAGAAAATTCCGCCTCATAATATACTTTCCCAGAACGAATACAAGTAAATTCTACCTTAGTTCTTCCATGGCAGAAGTGAAGATTCCCACATCAACCTAATTCCGGCAGGGAGTATTAATAGTAGGCTACCATTTTGTTATTATTGTGATTTTAAAACTATCCTCAGAGCACGTTACTTGAATTTGACTTTAATTAATGTCATAACAATGGTAACTTTTACAATGTTTGCGGTAATCATATTACCTGTAAGGGAAAATATATAAAAAAATAAGTTAATAAAATGTAAGACTTATACTGTGAGTATTTAGTTTTTGGAAATAAAATTTATCATGAAACTTCATATATGAAATGGTTCTATAATTTCAAGAATATTCTGGCCATCCTCATGGGCTACTGGACTGTAAAAGGATCTTATCAAATAGAATAAAGGGAGAGTAGATATAGGACAAGATCAATGGTACTGATAACATGTACAACGGCCACAGACAGGATTTTAACCTGTGCTATCGCTAACATATCCCTATCCTTAAATCCGACGTCATGTGCCGAGCGGCATCCTGTACTCCAAACATGTATTACCTTTCCTTGTTATACTCAAGGTGTAGTTATGATAAATTAAATACGATTCACTATAATAATATTTGAGTTTTTTAACCAGTTTTATTGATAATATAATGTATAAAGCGGACAATGCCTTACATATTATTTATAATACTATCACTGAAGAATAATTGTGGAAAAACGAATGATGAAAGTGCAAAAATGAGTAATATATATATTGACTTACAGGTATTTGCTACAAAATAAATGAAATATAATTCAATTTTGATTTGTTGAAAACAATTCTAACTAAACAAATAGGAAATGCCGTAAACAACAAATTGTATATAAATTGTAAACCAATTACAATATTGCCATCTTATTAGAGCTTTAATGGTTATTGTTTCAATTTCAGCCGGTTTTATAAACTTCTTCTAAAGTGTTCCGCTAAAGACAACAGGTTTAATTAAACTGTCTCCCTCGCTATAAGCACTGCCGTGGGTTATGAAATAATGGTTTGTGGCAAAGACTTTACTAAGGTATGTAAATAGGTTACAACACAATTGTACAAAAATATCTTTACTTGTTTAAAATTGAGCTGTTGTAGTGATTTATAATAATTTTTTTCAATATTCATACTTAATTATTGAAACATACCCTGTGAATTTTTAATACGATTTATATTTATAATTATAACTAAGAAATAATTGTAATGTAATTATTTTAGTCCTAGGCTAATTCGTTTGGTATCAATGTTCATAATGTAGAGTTTCGAACTATTTATTTTATAATTAGCAATATAAGTTCCATTACGTGTGAAGTATTGTATTGGTTACTGATGTATATAACATTATTTTAGAATAAAGTAGAAAGTTTTTGGCGAATTTAAATTATTCAATGGAAAATGTATGCAAGTATTTCAATACATTTTACTTGAAACAATAGTGTGAAGCAATTAATTTTCTAGTAATAGAAAAACCTTTTATCAACTCCGTATAATATAAAGCATTTGCTTTGGGTAATGCTGTCAAAGATTAGGATAGGCGAGAACATGTGCTTAACATATTTCTCGATATGTCCAAGGCCTTTTACTGCGTGCACCACGATACACTGTTGCATCAGTTGAATAGATGTGGCAGATGAGGTCTCCCGCACTTATAGATCGGTTCTTATATTAAGGATCAAGGTAAGTTTTTTATTTATATCGGCGGATTGAATTGAGTTATTCACCATGGAAAACTGGTTCATTAAACCAATGACACGACTCTTTGTTTATAAGCAAATAAATACAAGAACTTGAAATCAGTTATTTCATAGAATTGAACACATGCATTCAGTTTTCCACTGAAATTAATCTAAAAGCAAATCAGTCATAAACAATTGTAGTTAATTTCGGCATTCCTCAGCATGATCGAGTGGTGCGTCCGACCGTATTTTTGGATGACGACATTCTTGAGGAAAATAATTCCACAAAATTTTTGGGAATGATTCTGGACGAAGGACTGACCTGGGGAGATCACGTTGACGGGGTATGTGATAGATTTACCTGACCCATCTATGTTCTGCGTAATCTATCAAAATGTTGTTCCAAATATGTTTTTATACATCACCCATTATGGCCTAATCCATCGTTATTTTGCGCATGGGATAAGACTTTGGGCAAGGTGTGTAAAAAGCAAAAGCCTTTAGGCTCCAAAAAGCTGTCAGATTTATTGGAAATTTAAATTGAAGACAATAGCGCAATATATTCCACAAAAAGGTGATGGCGATTATTAAAAAAGCTCCGTGAAGAAATCAAATCGTCCAATAAATAAAATCCATTAAAAATACTTCTCAAAATCCTTTTCGTGTCCAAAAATTTCTACTTTGTTGTTGAATTCATGATAAGCCGCTTTGATATTTGAAAGTGCTGGATCTCAGGCCAATGTGATTGTGTCTTAAATGATTTTATGAATTGTAAGTGTTAATGTCTGTGAATTTGTAGATTATACAATGTAAATTGACTATAATTATTGACGATTGCGATGCAATGTAATTTATACTCATAATTCAATAAAGTGATTATTGTTATGTTGTTTGTGTATGTGCGTGCGATTTTGTGTGTGTGTGTGTGTGTGTGTGTGTGTGTGTGTGTGTGTGTGTGTGTGTGTGTGTGTGTGTGTGTGTGTGTGTGTGTGTGTGTGTGTGTGTGTGTGTGTGTGTGTGTGTGTGTGTGTGTGTGTGTGTGTGTGTGTGTGTGTGTGTGTGTGTGTGTGTGTGTGTGTGTGTGTGTGTGTGTGTGTGTGTGTGTGTGTGTTGTGTGTGTGTGTGTGTGTGTGTGTGTGTGTGTGTGTGTGTGAACGGTTACTGTTGTATAATGTGCTTTGTACAAATAAGTGTTCAACTTTTAAAAGATTAAAACATTAAGTGAAGAAAATGTACCAATTTTAAGTAACTTACTCATGTATAGTATACATTATTTTATTTTCAGTGCGATTTACAAGATAAAACGTTTATTACGAGTAACACAATTCTATGTGAATAGGTAGTTTTTCTGAATATTTGTTACGTATAAAAATGTTTAAAAATATACCAGAAAAAAATAAAACCTCTAGTTAATTTATTATTATATATTGTCACTAAATTAATGAATTTTATTATGTTGATTAAAAAAATTTTCATTATTGTTATTTAAATCTTCCAAATACAATAATTATAAATATACCAAACGGGAAATACATTTTTAAAAACATATATTTAGTTACATAATTAAATAGAGTACGTAAAGCAGATAAAAATTATTTATAAAAAAACATTTTATGTAGCCATTTTTTTCGTACTGATATTCCATTGCATACATAATAATACTTATTGGATCATACTAGGAGAACGTATGAATAATTTTTGCAATAACTAATTTAAAGTAAAACCTTAAAACCTTTGAGAGCGAGAGAGAGAGAGAGAGAGAGAGAGAGAGAGGAGAGAGAGAGAGAGAGAGAGAGAGAGAGAGAATCATAAATAACGTTTAAATTTTCATTACAGCTTAAAGATTTCTAGGAACTCGTAGGCTGTTTGTCTTCAAAAGCTGTTAAATTTTATAAATATTGGCTTGTAGCATATCTCAAGAAAAATGTATATTTCCATAAATAATTTTCACACTTTCCTTAAACATCCTGTACGTTTATAAAATCTATTTTTAAGTTATAATTTTACAAATTTGAGTACATTTTTCCAAAGTAGAATCCTTTTACGAGCTTGTTCATTTGGCCCTTTTATGATACGTAGTTTAATCATCGGTCACAAGAAACACCTCGAAATTCTCAACAAGAAAATACTCCTTATTGAATAATTTTCAGTCTTTTCTTTCAATTCATCTTCTACTATCATTTAGAGTTTCTTCAAACACTCTTATCTCAAAGGATTGTTGAATATATTTTAAAGTATTGAGTTACTTTCTAAATAACATGTTAACCCGTATAGTGAAATATCGGACGGGTGTTCACAAGCGAGTTGCAATATATGACGTCTCAGACAGTGACAAATTATTCCTTAGTTATTAATGGTGGATCGACTTAGCTGATGATGTATCGCTTTCTGAATTGATATATAGCACGGGTATTACCCTGTAATGCTATGTAAAATTAATAAGGACATTGTTGTTATTGACCTTGTTTCTGAGTTGTGTTCTTGGTTTTTCAATAAAATATTTACTTAATCACATATTAATGTTTATTATAATAGAAAATGAAGCGAGAATGGGGTTGGATAGACAGGCGCACTGGATCTGTATACGTATTAGGCTACTCATATTTTCCACATGCATCAATGTAAAATAGATCTCATTAATAATATCTACAGTAAGTGGTGCTGAAAACTGGAGATACTTTCAGATCTCCCAAACTATATCAGGACTGATTCAATGGTCTATCTTACTTGAGAGGATAGTAATCATTAGATGTAAATTTATGAGATAACCAAAATCAGACAAGTATAGTATACTATACATAAGTCTTATCATAATATTTTTGTAAAAGTATCCTAATATTGGAAAAAACATTCTCCTGACACTCTTACATAATAGCTTACTGATATTATTAAATATATGAGATAGAGTATGTAATGTATAACACATTAAGACTGTCAGAATTACTTTCGAGCCGTTATTTTAAGTGAACTAGTAATAAAATATTGTGACAACAATAACTGTGATAGGGTGAATAAACGTGATTCTTGCAGATGATCGTTGCTAGTGTATGATTTGAGTGATAAATTTTAAAAAGTAGCAATGAACAACGTCGTGAAAGAATAATGTCTGTCAAAGTGATGCAAAGTGTGCACTGAACTGGCACACACTCACACAGTTTAGATAATAAAATAATAATAATATAGTGATTGTATGTGTTAACTTATAAAAAAAAATTCTATCAAAATGGAAACTAAAATCGTATGAATATAAACACAAATAGAGAGCACTTTTAAATCAATATTATTATTAATACGTATAATACGAAATCTTATTAGGACGTAATAATCAATTCTGCAATAAATGAAACATGATTTTTTTCCGGACATTTGCCATCGTTAATTGAAACAAAAATCAGTAACACTACGTTTCCAGATCTGAAATCTGATCTCTTATTCAGGTAAAAAATTTACCTAATACATAATTACAAGCTAGGTTAAAGTAAACAAATCATACCAAAACGTTGTGACACGCCTACGTCAGGAATCACAACCACCATGCTATGTGTCAACTTCACTATCTCTAAAACATGCACTTAATAAAAACCATACAAAACTAAAATTATTATAACTGAACTACAGAGTACAGATCACAATATGTCTGCATTCGACTACCGACCACTCACGACTGACCAGAGGCCAATAGCAGATGGCAATCTTCACGGTAGAAACAAGATGGAGGAAATAAAAAGAAATGGGCCCTTTTTATTGTTATTATTGGTCCTTGCTAGATGAACTTCTTAAAACCATACTGTGACTTGGCATTGGTTTATTACAAATATTTCATCCGGTTGATACTTGTGATATTCTTTTCAGTTCATTTTTTTTAGAATTGGCAACCAAAGCGGCGTAATCTCGACTGATGGTTGACTGATTGGTTGATCTGCCAGTTTAATGTATATTGTTGACATTATTAATTTCATTTTGATAAACGTGATTTCCAATATATTATGTTGGCTTCATCCCAATTCGTATGATGATCCTCGGACCAACATTGGTATGCAATTTCAAAACACAACAAAAGAGTGCGGTAAATTAAATCCTATCACCGACATATATAATTGACTTTCCAATCTATATACTTATTTTCTTTCTCTCCAAGTTGAAAGTCTGCATACAAATTGAGGTCAAAATGACGATGATATTAACCCGGCAGTGGTCGCTGTGGGTCATAGTGACCCGCACGTGACTTTTGTCATCTGTCCTGACTATACAAAAATATTAATTTTTTCCGGCCTTTCGCATACCTGCCTACCTCCCCACCCACTATAACTCAGGAAAGTTTTGTTCAGTTTAAGCGAGACTGGTGTCCGGGACAGACACGTGTGGGTCACCGTGACCCGCAGCGACCGTTTTCATTGTCAAAGTGTCTTACATCAAATTATTTTTGTGAACAGTGTTTTTTAGCGTTTATGGTGTTTTTATTAACATTTATAGCATATAATTTTTTATTCTATGTTATTGTTCAAAAACTAAGTGAAATGGCTGAAGGCTCAAGTACAAGTGCTCCCTTTAGAGCGACAGAGCATGTAGTGTTGGATGAAAACAGAAATTCTCCAGGCCCTGCAAGAAGATGTTGAATCCGATGTTGAAACTGGAGCTGAAACTGATGTTGGAAGTGACGTAGATGAAATAGAAGAAAGAGAGGACGTTGCCTGCAGAAATTCAGATACAGAGCAGAGTGACGAAGATTCGGAAAATTATGGACCTGTGTCGGATGATGAAATTCCTCTTGCGTATAGAGGACATTACCTAGGATTACCTCATATTGTTTTACTCATGTAATATAATTTATTATAATATCAAGTTAAAGAGAAAATTTAAACTTTAAGTTTTTTGGAAAATGTAATTTATTTTCAGGTCTCAATGAAGAGTGCGTCCCCGACTTGTTTTACTTCAAACATTTTTCTCAAGATAATATTTTAAGAATAGTGATAAGTTTAGATTATTTTATGATGTAGTTATTATAAAATTAATTATATGCAATATTAGGTAAGGTTTAAATACTTCATAGTTGTTGTTTTAATATTTTACTTAATAATTTTATACTTAGGTTTTAGTTTTTATTTTATTAAATTTGACAGGAGAATTTACTAGAATATTTCGAAATAATGTATGTGTTTTAAATTTTATTTAGGTATTTTGTATCTTAAACTAATAAATACAATCATTAAAATTTTAAATATTTTGTAACTAGATTTATATACAGACATTAGAAAATTAGTCAACACAAACTGCTAAGATTTGTGACATACATTTCATAATTTTAAAACAACATGTAAATAAATAAAAAATGTTTCCAAAACATGTTAAATTCTATTACCTAGCTCCAAAATTAACATATATGCATTATTAATTAAATAAGTAATAGAGCTTTCAGATATAACAAGGTTTTAATTTGCGGGTCACCTAGACCCACAGCGACCGGATTCAGGTGCGACATAGGCGCGACCACTCCCGGGTTAAGCTATGTAAAAAATTCATTATTGTTTTGTTGAGTTAATTTACAAATTAATTTTTTTTTGTTTTTACCGCCATCATTCTTATTTATAACCTAAAGTAAATGTGTTCATTAATGCGTAGCCATTTTCTACAGAGTACTGGAATGATTATTGAAGATAAAGTTTTATTTTATAAATTTGAAGCTCTGTACATAATTTCTGGTCTGCTTATCAGTTTGTTTCTTAAATATCCTGCAAACAGGCAGAAATAAACATTTTTCAGTCCCTTGAGTTATAGTAATCTACTTATAATTATGGCAAGCCGATAATAGAAAATTAAGTCTCAAAAGATTTATGCAAATTCGAATTTAAATATATAACGAAATTAGAGCGGTTATTCAATGAAAGTATTATTATCACGGCTGCTTATTTACATTGCAAAAGATAATCTTGGTAATGAACTGGGGTCTGACTGGAAGTACACTTTTTTCTAAAGAAGAGCCTGATTTTTCAATATTTCTTTAAACAGTAATATAAACTATAAAAATTTAACATACAAATTTACGATGTGAAATCAATTTTATATATTGAACATATTGTAAACACATGGCTCAACATATTATATTCTAATTTTTTGTTTTTGTTTTTGCTTTATATTAATTAATAGTAGTTAAAAACAGATTGTTCCGGAATTTCCTGTTAAAAAGGGACAATATACGATATTTTTGTTTTAATATGACATTGTTACCAATCATGTGATGTCACAGTCAATGAAAGGAATTCCGATCTTCTGAAATATTTTACATTAAATTTTATAAAATAGTGCATTTGTTCCTGAAATTGGTGATCGAAACAGTTTAATAGTATTGGGCATTTAAATTTAATCCGTTCTGAGATATTTCAAACTCAAACTCAAACTCAAACTCAAAAAATCTTTATTTTTACAGTTTTTCAACCCATACAATAGTGTCAACCAAAAATAAACGAAGTAATCCAGTACAACAGTAATTACATATGATTATCACATTGCACATTTCTATGGGTTACAATAAGAAAGAGCTATCTACAACCAGCTCGTTCCCATACCTATTTACATTCAATTCGTCATCAGGACAAGAAATCCCCGATGCTGTAACAACACCGCTGTAATAGAATTTTCTTTACCCCGTTTCCGAAAGAATTGAAATTATTCTCTGACTTGGAGCTCCCCCGGTAGTGCATTGTAAAGCCTGATCCCATTATATTTAAGGTGGTGTTCATAAAAAGCAGTTCCCGGAGATCATAGATGTGTGGAAGAGTGTCAGACTTGAACAAAGGTAAGTTTCTATGGACATACTTGACAACATGTAGAATGTAAATGGATGGAAAATTTAATATGTTGTTGTCAGTAAAAAGAGGTTTGCAAGAAGAACGCCATGATTTCCCAAATATTATTCTAATTGCTTTCTTTTGAAGCTTGAATAATACTTTGGTCCTTGTGCACTCAAAGCCCCAAATTTCAATGGCATATGATAAAGAAGGATACCACAATGCCATAATAAGCAGCTAGTAAGACATCGGTACCAGCGAAAGCGGACAGGGGCGCCTCAACACAAAGATTCCCGAGCTAATCCTTTTTACAGACCGCATCAACTTGCTGAGCAAAATTAAGATTTCTGTCAACGATGATCCCAAGAAAACTTAATGTTAAGACATGGTTCGATTGTATCAATCCCCAATTTGAAACATTCTGTTATCATCACTGACAGAGCCCGCAATCTTAAAATCAACGACTTTAGTTTTTTCACTGTTTAAGAGTAAGCGGTTTTCTCCTGAAACCCACTGCATTAAAGCACCTGTCTCCTCATAAATAGCAACCTCAAGTTCATCGTGATGCCGAGCTGAAATTGAAAAGGTAGTGTCGTCTGCAAAAAGGCAGACTTTTCCTCTAGTGACCTGTTTGGGTAGCTCATTCACAAAAAAAAGAAGGAAGAGGAATGGGACCAAGCACCGGACCCCTGGGGAACTCCCCTAGAGACCAATGCCTGTGAGACGACTGAACCGATGTTAGACAGCCACTGCCATCCACATAAGGTACTTGAACCAATTGACCTCTTCCACCAAGATAGCTAGAAATCCACGAATGAGCGACAACCCCTTAGTCCAAGACAAGACAGCCTACGTAACAGGATGTCATGATCAATCATGTCAAATGCTTTTGACAAGTCAAAAAAGATCACAGTACTTTTCAAGCAAGAATCCAGGGACTGAACCACAGAAGAAACCAAACAATGCATGGCATCAGATGTCGATCTATTCTTCATAAACCCAAACTGGTTCAAAGAAAACACTTGGTTTTGAATTCGTGAATGACAGGAGTCTTGTTAGGAATATGCGCTCAAATACCTTAGACAATGTGGAAGTGAGCGAGATGGGCCTATAGTTGTTACAGTCGTCCTTCTGTCCCCTTTTATGAACTGGTCTTATAATTGCATTTTTTTTAGTGATGAAGGGAACTGACCCAGGTTGAATGACAGATTTTATAAGATACGTAAGAGGTTTTGACTATTGCATCAGCGACATGCTTCAATAGCTTTGGAGAGATTTCATCAGGTCCAGCAGAACTTTTAGGCTTTAGAGATCTAATTTCCCTCATCACCTCTTCTTCTGAGGTAGGAAAAAATGAAGAGTGTTTTACTGATCATTTCCGGCTGATACAACTCCGTGCGACGACCCAATACTACTGCCTGTAGACATTGGTTGACCTACACTGGAATAAAATGAACTAAACGCTTCAGCTACCAGATTGGGTTCCACCATCTTGGATCCTTTCTCGTCAGACAAATGGATGAAATAAGTTCGCTCACTGTTGGATGATTTAAGGTCGTTAATGATTTTCCCACGTTGTCTTTGTTTTGTTGGTTAGACTTCTGGATCCTATTTAACACAGCATTAGACTTGTGCTTACGAATCTCCTTTTGTACATCCTTCTCAGTTGCCGGTATTCAGATCGGAGAGGGTGAGCTGCTTCTAGATGATTCGAGTCAGAATAGAGAGAAAGCAGCTGATCCTTCATAGATAACAGTTGTGGAGTAAGTTTAGGTTTCAAAGTTGAGTTTTCTACCTTTCATAGACTTCCTGAGTAAAGGGAAAAGAAATATCAAAATAATATTTCAACTTATTCATGAAGACATCAAACAATGTATCAAGACTACCCAATTCAAAAAACTTCACTCCAAAGCTCCCTTTTGAGATGAAAGTGGAAACTACGAATATTTTTGCGGTGTAAATTGACGTGATAACCTGTACAAAGGGCCAGAGTTCAAGTCAGCGACAGAGAGGTTAAAAGTAGCCAACTGACCATGATGATCAGATAATGCGGTTACCACAAACCTCACTGTTTTACCAGCCGATCATCTATGTTTGTAAAAATGTTATCAATCACAGTCTTAGAGTCTTTTACCTCTCTAGTGTAGGATGTGATTGTATGACGCAGATCAAACGAGGCCATTGTGTGGAGAAATCTTTTACACCATGATGACGCAGATGATAAATCTATATTAAAGTCGCCTACAACAACTAGGTGTTTTTTCCTGATAAAAAACACTGTCTAAACAATCACTTATACTACTCAGGAACTGTTCGCAATTATATAGGTAGGAATCCTATAAACAGCTAAGACAAACACAGATTTACCGCATGCCAGTCTCACCCTGGCACCAGCCATTTGGCAGAAGTCTTCAACGCAAAATCTAGACACATCAACAGCCTCCGACTCAATGTGGCATTTAGTCAATATGCAGACTCCACCTTTTAGCCGGGCCTCACGACAGTATGATGACACAACCTTGAAGTCAGGTAAACTAAAACAATTAAGCTGCTCGCTAGTCAAGTTATGTTCAGTCAAACATACTACGTCATGACTTTCACATTGAAGATGGATCTGAAGTAGATCGGCATTAGATTTAAGGCCACAAATGTTTTGGTGGAAAACAACAATTGGCTTCTCCCGGGCCATCCCTGGCATGACCATTCGAAGCAAGGGAAGCGCCCGTTAGGTATTCAGCTCTCGGCCCCAGCTCTTCCATAAAGAATTATTTTGAACTGATGAATGGGTCCAGACTCCACTTCTCACCACCGGATAGCAGCTCGATCTAGGTTTTGATAAATTTGGCTCAAAATCATTACTGCTCGACGACCCGCCATAGGAGGGTTTTGTGGCACCAGACACCCGCAACTTTCCATCTCGTTTTAAGTTGGAATTATACCATGTTCTAGTCATGAATCGTTTGTCCATACTGTTTGAGGACGAATTTAAATGGTTCCTTTTATGAACAACAGGTTTGGTAGATAAAAGAGCTCCGCGACTTACCGCCCCCCGAGGCCCGAGCGCACCCAAAACGAGGTCCACGATTAAGCGTTTCCCTGCCATATTTAAAGTGTAGCCCGCGCCCCGCGTACAGCGCCTCGGAACACCTTCAAGAGATATAAACGTTGCATGTCTATGTGAGTCCACTAAAGTTTTTAAGCTTTCTATTTGTTTCGGAAATGAGGGGATTCACACTTGTATTATTATATCGTTTAGGTATGCCCAATATTACTGCATTTGTATGACTAAGATTATTCATAAGATATTCGAAAGAGTCCAACAGGTTATCACAGCAGTCGGGGATGTTATTAGTTCCAGCCATTACTACAGCATAGTCATTATTCGTCAAGGTTTTAACGACATGGGTGCTGCCATCAATTACATCTTCAAGTTTCCCACCTGGCTTTATCATAGCCGTTACTACGTACTCATCATTAGTGGCAGCGTTTTAGACTGTGACCAACAGTGCGTCCATGAGAGTCACCTAAAAAGAGCACCTTATGACTAGATTTTACATGCTTATCAAGTTCACTGGTAGACATACACTGTAGGATTGCCGTAGAGTCTTTTTTAGGATTAACAGCATTAACAGATTTCCTGGATGGCAACACCTTCGTCAAATCCTTGGGGACCATAGTACCGTTTTTGATTTTAGGACAAAACGAATTATTCCGAATAGTCTTAGAGAAATAAGAGTTACTGTTTGACTCATCGGAATTCATGCTATTTGTATTATGGCACAGTGCTTCCTCGCATTGGAGTGCAGAATAAGAGTTATAAAGTGTCACTCCTCCAGCCAACTCTGTCAAATTTTGAAGCTTTGAGCTCTTTTTTGGACTTCTTTTGGACTTTTTAGGTTTCTGAATTTCCCACCGACCACACTCAGAGCGAAATAGAGTGAGTTTAGGAATCAAACTCTCACTTTTGTTCGATTCTGTTGCTTGACTACAATGTGTAGAAGGAAAGGGTGTCTGAGTGTGCTCAGGGGAAGAGGCAGTGGTTGTTTCTATATCTGTAGTTGGCTTGGAACCACCTGTTACAAAAATAGGCTTTGATGCAAAGCATTGACAGTACCATTCATAGAAACGCATTGCAACTTTAGGTATTACGTAAAAGTTAAGGATAAACTTAAGATTTACAATGAGGTTGATCCCACATTCAAAGTCATTACGCTGTTGAGCACAAGGCATTTCAACGAACTTGGACTCACAGACAACCCCAGTTTGACAGACAAAGTCTTTGCATGCACCTGGTTTAGACATTTAGATGAATCAAAATGAAATGACAACTTATTGACGTTATCAACCAGCAGTAGACTCCAGTGTGAAGCACTGTCGTCGGTCAAACCTTTGGTACTATCACTAATACAAGCAAAAATAATATGTTCTTGCATTTAACTGACAACTGTGCAAGGAGAGACTCAGTATCTTCCATGCAGGATAGTTTCAAGAGATGTGTTACTGAGGGGTCAATTATTAGAATATCGTCTCTATTCACAAGACTTTTGTCACAAGCATTGATAAAATATTTTAAGTTATCATCATCCAGCCAACGTCTTTTGTCCAGTCATTCGATTTACTTCTGAGATTGTTTCAAACTGTTAACCAAACCATCTCTACAACTAGTCAGTTCATCAGTTTTTGTTTTGAGAGCGCTCACGCTGCGAATTCGAGGTCATCAATTCGCTCAGACAGTGACAAATTTTCAGCTTCTAAAATTTTTTGATTTTAGCTGGGAAAGTTTCAACTTGTCGTTCAGGCTGTGTACAGCACCCTGCAATACTTCAATCTCAGCTTGAGAGATATCAAGGGTCTTGAAAGAATCATTTAAAATCATTTATTCTAGACTCTTTTTCGGAGTCCAGTTTGGCCTTTAAGAAAGCTACTTCACAATTTAGTTCATTGTTAATAGACTTTAGTGAGTTACGTTTATCAGCTATTTCATCATAAGCCTTAATTAATGCACCTAGTGCAGACAATATCTTAGAGAGGTTAACATCGGTAAAATTTACAGATATTACGGTTTAGTTCAGACAATAATGACAGAACTACCATTTCCATTTCGTCATCGAGATTTCTTGTATTATTTACAATTAAGTCCACACTTGGCATTTTCAACAGGACATCCATAATATTCCCTGAAAAATTATCAATATGACACAGTGGTAATATATTAAAATAACCTATCTTAATTATTTGATAGTTAATTAACAATGGACAACTAATTATAATACAAAATATAACAGTCCAATAACGAGTATGGTCGATCCAGGTACAGGAACGAAGAGCCGTGAGTTTTAAGAAGGCAATGTACTCGCAGGGCTATAGCGTAGTTGCGTCACCAAAACTGAAGGCGCAAACAGCAAACCTGACGGTGGGCAGTACTGGAACTGGGTGGCCACGACCAGACGCTGGCACAGGTTAGTCGCGGGACATTACAAAGCCGGCCGGGTTATGTTGGTTCTGCTGGCTGTCAGACGCACAGAGCTGCGCGACCGAAGCGTGCGCCGTGGCTTCAGACGCTGCCTGCACGTGAAATGTTAGTCACGCCGCTTCAACATTCAGCTACTCACTCTCCCCAGCCGCTGATGTGATGATGAAATGTTGCATTCCAACAGTCCAAAAATGTTTTAAATACAACACCACCACAGAGCACTCATTGAAAACTGTTCAAATATAAATTTTAACGAGGAGCACTAATTTTCCTGTACGGCCATGCTTGAGTCAGGACCACCAACTTTCTTTTCGATAGTTGAGTTTCACTTATTTCTTCAATAAATACCACACACACACACACAAACGCGCGCGCGCGAGCGCATATATATGGCCCGCACTTCTTTGGAGCCCAAATCATAAAACCCAGTTATAGGGCCCCTTTAAGTTATCTAACTTGCGTGAACCTACTGATAAAATGGTTATCGGATATATAACTATCCGAAAAAATATAAGAAATATAAATTTTACACACCTGATCCTCAAACCGAATTAGAAGGCCTTACACATGTCAATCAATCAATCAATCAATCAATTCATTTATTGCCAAAAACATAACATGCATAGGCATTCGTGCAGGGCACTTAATTATGAGATCTATCTAAACTTTTCCCCCAAGCTCTATACTTGGTAAATCATACGATTTAGCTTAAATCTCGGAGATAATCGATTAGGACCTTTAAATCTCTTTAAAATATTACAGTTATTTTTTGCCGTATCTCATTCCGTAAAACTCGAAAGAACATTTAATTTAGTTGACCAAATATTCTCAATAATTCAAATAACCTTATTAAAAAACCAAAATGTCAAAATATAAATGGATGACGCATAGTAGATAAAAATTAACCACTATTTTACAGTACTTAACAGTATTTTTACTTTTAACAGTAAAAGCTAATTATATGAAAAATCTTTGATGAAAAATCAAGGATATTAAAAAAAATTCAAAATCCCTTATTGTGTAGCATGAAAATTTTTACAATAATTGTATTACACTCGTCAGAAAAATATGGTTTAAGTTGCATATCTAAATAACACAATATTTCTCACACTTTTTACAATTTCTGTAGCCACTTTTAAATTACTAATCGGAAAAAACTCAGCAACCGAGTAAAATGCTTTCTGTATGAGATAGTTATATAATAATTTTTTGAATTTTGTAGGATTATTTTCCATTGTAATATTTTGCGGTAGCTTGTTATATAATTTTGGCCTCATATTCTGGGGAAGTGACGCACTAAGCTGATCCTGGCGGTGGGGAACTTGCCTATGTTGAGCGCTGGATCTTGTATTGTAATTGTGGACGTCCGAACCAATATTTGGATGGAACCGTATTTGAATTTGTAGTGCACAAGCATTTCGTAAATGTATAGAGAAGGGAGGGTCAAAATTCTATACGACTGAAAAAATGCTTTACATGGCGCTCTCCTACGTACGCCGGCTATTATACGGACGGCTCTTTTTTGCAAATAAAATACTCGTAGAAACTCTCTACGTGACGCTGAGCCCCACATTATTATACAATAACGCAGCCTTGACTCGATCAGGGAGGTGTAGATTAGTCGTAAAAGAAAATAATTTTGATATTGAGAATATCTGCTTAGTAAAAACAATTGTGATGATAATTTTGAGCAAAGGACGTCTACATGCTTATCCCAAGTAAATTTACTATCAAAGAATAAACCCAAGTACTTACAATTTGATTCTAAAGGCAATTCGAATTCATTCATAACGATCAGTGGATCGATTTCTGAGCTAAAATAATTTGAAAAAGAAATACTTTTGGTTTTTGAGGGATTAACATGTAAATTATTTCGATTTAAGTATTGATATAACTTTGTTAGTTGTAAGAAGCAGTTTATCTCTACTGTATATGCTCTAATGATTTAGATATCTCTGTAATCTGAAGATCTTTTGCTAATACAAAAGGGATTGCATAGCTAATGCTTGACTAGAAGATTCATGAACACTCAACCTTACGAAGGAAATGAAGTTGAATCACCAGTTTGATAATTTAGTATTTTACACGTAATTTACATATTATTTTACTATTGAGCTTTAAAACACGCAATCATTATCAATTACAGAACTCAAATTTACAAATAAGACATGAGTACCTTGAATCTAATAATACAAAGATTTAATTAAAATGTTTAATATTATACACATTAGATTTGATGTATATCGATGATTACTATAGACCGTTCTTATAAAAACAACTTATTCAATGAACAGATAATGGCTTTTACATTTTTCTTCCTCTTGTTTTGCACCATGCATATAAAAATTACCTTAAATACGAGTATTTTGCGTGTATTTTAACACTAAGAACAATGAATATAATTATTTTTTACACTCTCGTATCGGATAATTTAATGAAATAAAGTTAATTTGCTTAATGTCCTATTATAATAAACGTATTAAATGGTAAAACATCACACTAAACATTTTTGACCCAAGTATTTAAAAAATATTGTACATTTTGCAATTAAAAGTTTTTTTTAAAACATTAAGAATAATTCACTGAAAGAAAACTCTGTAATAATTTTTAAAAGTGTGCATATTAATTCATTTAAATGTATGCTTGCTATCAACATTTATGTAACATATTATACAAATTTCGACATAATAACCAAACCTACGAGCATACTTTGAGAATTGTACTTGAATTGTCCCCAGACGAAAGAAAGCCATTAAAACACTAGTATACATTTTTAAATAGCCTTATGTCGTTATAAACCAGCCGTGTACTGTCATGAGTAGGCAGCTAAGAACAATTAATGAAGAGGAGAAATATCTACGTTAAATATAAATCTTTAATAACTTATTATAAAATTGTAAGCCCTGCACATTGAGATTGTGGACAAAAAATGTGATTACAGTGTTACGCGTCTTATGCTTGTGGAGGTAATTTTCCGCGTGGAATGGGATCTTAAATAATGCACAAATATTTATCTTATATTATCAGCAAAGCTTGTTAAGTCAATATTTATTGCAAACCTTAATTGAGCAGAATGGAGACAGAATACTGTCCATCGAGATATTCTTATATATAAATGCAGTTATACATGATTTCCAGCTACTCATGGAATAAATTGTTATAAAGTCTTGGAGACGTTCAATTGCATACTAAAGTTAGTTTTTATATATTTATGCCTGTTGTATAGAAAAAATTAAATTATTGGTGACGATATTATCTGTAAAAATAATATTCAATACAATTTTTAAATCAATTTTTAATTATTTTTATCACTGGATTATTGTATTATATAATTTATATAAGAGCTCATTACCTCAATTGCATAAATTTAAGGTTTCATAACTACCCTTTTATATACTAACATTATATATATATATATATATATATATATATATATATATATATATATAGAGAGAGAGAGAGAGAGAGAGAGAGAGCCCGAATTACAATGTACAGCGGAACGAGATTGAGACAACAGTTTAGACCTGCGCCTGACGCAATTGTATATATATATATATATATATATATATATATAATTTTATTAAGTATATAATTATTCTTATAATATATATATATATATATATATATAAATTTTTTTATTATTACTATTATTTTTATTGTTACATAAATCCTGACTATTGTATGACGAATGTAGGTTTATAAATGACTTTTCATATAATTATGTGTTATGAACTAAAAACTCTTTATTTCATTTGAAAACACCTGTCTATAAACGGCTTTGTTTCAAGAGGTTGCATCTTTTAAATATAAGAATCGTATATTTTAAAACAGCCGATTATAAAAATATATGTTTTGGTCCTTACTCTTAATCGTTATGTCGACTCAATATCAGCTTTATATTTGAAGGTTGATGATTTAATAATAAATAATAATAATAATTTATTGTTCTTCCAAAACATACAACACATTAAGTTACAATAAAACATACATATTTATATGCAAACACAAAATATACAGTCCATCAAAGTTACAATAAAACAAACAATGCATATATATATATATATATATATATATATATATATATATATATATATATATTATGTTGCCATGACAAAGTTTTTGGTGGAAGAAGCTATATTGCACCTCAAGGCAGAGCCCGTTTTGAGGTTGCAAATGTTGACATAACCAACTGATCTAAACAGAGCTCGAAGATAATACAGTTAATTCATCATACAAAAACTACTAAGAATATAAAAACGTGTGCATTTTAAATTAATAATATTAAAACTACTTAATATTTTTTTTGTATTTTATTACTTTAAATTCTTTACCATTGCAGAATATTGAAGAGAAAATCTATGTCTTCCAAACATAACAGCCATTTTTTCAATTGTTTGATAATTAATCTATTTGATGGTAAATTCTTTATTTCATCTGGAATTTGATTGAAATATCTGGGAGCCATAAAATTATAGGTTTTTGTGAAAAATTTAGTGTTTGGCTTAGTTGCATCAATGTTATTTGGATTTCGCAGTTTAGATCTAAAAGTAGGTACTTTGTTATTTTCTACTCTATTACCACTCTTTGAAAAGAAAATCTTCATTACTTTAAAAACATACAGATGTTTCAAAGGCAAAATCTTTAAATCTCTAAAATGTGGCAATGTGTGCTCATACTACCTATGCTTATTCCTTATTAATCTTATAAAGCGTTTTTGCATAAAATAAATAGGCATAATATTTGTTTGGTATGCCCCTCCCCAAGCTGATATAGCATACTCCATCCTGCTATGGACAAGAGAAAACGTAAACTGTCCTAAGTACTACTTCTGAACACATTGCCTTTAAGAAATAAAATATTTTTATTACACTATTTAATTTATTTTTTAACATACTTATATGGTTCTTCCAGGTTAAATTCTGATCTATATTTACTCCTAAATATTTTACACATTCAACTCTCTGCACAACTTTACAGCTATCACATTCAAGATTTCCATTTAAACAGTTTACACACATTACACTTACAGTTTACAGTTTACACTTGTATCTAATGGGATTATGAAAAATATTGGATCCTCTTAGACTAAAATTGATGTAATTTGTCTATTCTACACTAAGTTGCATTTTATGGCCCAAAAACCACCATTTGAGTGCAGTCAAGTCCTCAACCATAGCTTGTCTTATTTCCTCCCACGTGTTTTCTACATAAAAAAGGGAGGTATCATCTGCAAAAGATGATAAAGTACCTCGAAATGTTCCTTGGCACAAACTATTTACGTATATAATGAACAGAATTGCACCAAGTACCGATCCCTGGGGGATACCATATTTAATAAAGCTTACTTCACTCAGAACATCACATACTCTTACACATTGTTTTTTATTAGATAAATATGATAAATATGCTCGAAACCAATTATGAACTATGCCTCTTATACCTTTCTTCAGTAGGATATTTAATAAAATGTCATGATCGACCCTATCAAAAGCCTTACAAATGTCCTGAAACAATCCAGACACACACTTCCCATTATTAGTTCTTTCTGAAACTATAGAAATAAACTGGACAATTGCATCTTCTGCATTCCTGCCTGTTCTGAAACCATACTGATTTTGACTAAAAATATTTCTTTTGTTTAGATAAGATATTAATTTTTTCTTCATAATTTTCTCTATAATTTTGGACCAAACAGAGACTAATGTTATGGGTCTATATTGATTACAAAACTTAGTACTTCCTTTCTTATGTATAGGTATGACAACTGATTCTTTCATTTTTTTCTGGAAATATGCCGGTTAAAAAGCTTATATCAACAATATGAGAGAAAGGTTGACAAACACAAGAATATATGTTTTTAATTAACTTAGAACTAAAACCATCTAATCCAGGGGCTTTTCCATTTTTTAATGATCTTATTGCATCAATGACATCTTCAGGTGAAACAGGATCTAAGTACATTGACGATGGCTCTTGATTATCATCAAAGTACTTCTGAGAATTAAAATTCACTATTTTATCCGAGTCACCCATTTCATCTCTCAATCGGTCAATTACACTTATAAAGAATGTGTTAAATTTATTAGCTACTTGGCAAGGTTTAGTTATATTTTTTTCCGTCCCCATCTTGTAGTATTATATTAATCGATTTACTTTTACTTTGTCTTGTCAATTAATTTATAGTTCTCCAAGTATCTCTACTACTGCTCTTACAATTTTCAAATTTGTCTCTGTAGTAATTTAATTTTGCTTCCCTTATATCCTTATTTAACTTATTTCTAAATGTTATATATTTATTTCTTAGCCTATTATTCAGTGGGGTTTTCTTTAGACGT
This sequence comes from Homalodisca vitripennis, assembly GCF_021130785.1. Taxonomy (NCBI): domain Eukaryota; kingdom Metazoa; phylum Arthropoda; class Insecta; order Hemiptera; family Cicadellidae; genus Homalodisca; species Homalodisca vitripennis. The sequence goes on from NC_060208.1 coordinate 155,351,517, forward strand.
TTATGCAACTGATTCCGTTCTCTTATTCTATTACATAAACTATCATTTATCCAAGGCTTTAATTTTTCTATGGGTTTCTTTAAACAATTTGTTATACAGCTAATAACAACAACATTACTAATAACAGAACAAAATTCATCATATGCTTTTGAGGGATCGGAATGACAATATACACTCTCCCAGTCCATATTACACAACTGCTGCCTTATCTTATCATAGTCCAGGCGGCTGCTACATTTCACCTGTTCCCTCGGCTGCTCAAGGTCAGCCCAAGATAAGCCCAAACCGGTTATTGCGTGGTCTGTTATCTCCAACTGTTTTAAATTGAAAATTAGCTCTATATTGTAGTCTAACAAATATATGATCTATACATGTTACTGATGTCTCGGTTATTCTAGTTCCTACATTTATTAAGGATTCAAATCCAAAGCTTGCCATTAACATTTTATATTCATCTGTTATTTTTTTCTCACATAACAAGTCAATGTTAATATCCCCTATATTTTTGATTTTTTATATTCTTAGCATTCTCTGTGTCACACATAGATCCTTAAAACTGATATAAAAGCTTCTTTACAACTACTATTTAATCTGTACATGGATACTAGACTAAATTGTACATTACATGCCTTAAATATAACTAGCAATGCATCAGCAGTATTAATATTTATTCGTTTAAATTCACAGATATTCAAAAAAATCGTGTATATATATCATAACACCTCCAGCCCTATATGTATCATTATAATTGGCAAGTAGTGTATAATTGGGTTTACGAAACATATTTGAATCTTCTTCATTAATCCATACTTCTGATAAAACTATTACTCCCGGGTTATTATCATATGCCTACAGTTCCAACAAGAAAGGGTCAAAGATTTGCCTTACACTTCTTATATTTTGGTAAAGAATTGATCATTTACAGCCTAATATTATTTCTTTTAATATACTTATATTTTCATGTTCCAAGGTGTATTTAATAAATTAACCTAGAATTAAATAAATTAGCATTAAATAAATTAGAAACTTTCGAAATATAACAATTAATATAAAATGAACATCATTTGCGTGTGAAGAATAAATAACACAAATTATAAACTTTCGAAAACATAAAAATTAATAAACTATGAAAAACATTAACATGTGATAAGTTTAAGAACGTAACAACAACAACAGACACATGTTTTAAATTTCTTAAATTATATATTTTGAGAGCAAGACAATGTTAATAATCTCATACCTCGTATTAGATTTATACGTTCTCATGATTTATTGTTCTCTTTTGCGTTCACAAATTCTGTAGGTCCTGCTGACTGACTATTTCTTTCGCACGGTCACCTTCTTTCTTCCGCATAAAGATTTTACCATTTCGCACCCACAGGAATGCATAACCGAGATCCTTCTTCTTGACCCGTGCCAGGGCGAGCAGCCTCCTTTTTGTAGGACAAAAAGATTCATTAATATAAATTTGACTGTCCATCGGTAGATTTATATGTCGAGTAGATAACGCACGTTTAACTTTCCTCTTGTGGATCATATCTTCCTTACCTCCTCTCCTTACAAACTTTACAATAATTCCAGCTGGTCCTTTTGTGCCTGGTTTCTTATATAGCCTATGACATGCGTCCACCATGTCATTTTCAATTGTCATGTTCAGCGCAGCCCCTACTTTTTTGACAGTTTCTAAAGTGTCTTCATTTTTTTCTTCCGGAACTCCGTAAATTTCTAATGTATTTCTTCGTGAATATTGCTCCACTTCAACCAGCCTCTCTTCCAGGACTACTACTTGTTGTTTTAAACTTTTATTTTCAGCTTTAAGTTCCTCTACAATCTTCATGTATTCATCAACCTTTGCGGTTTGTTCTTTTAGGGCGGCAGTGTTCTCTTCCATATTGCTATTAAGAACCTCATATGCTTTATTAAAGTCCTGGGAAGACCTCCGATTTTCATTCTTCAATTCTTGCAAGGTTATCATGATATTGTTCAAAGTCAGACAATCACCATCTAACCTATCTTCCAATATTTTTTGGTTTTCTTCACTCTTCAGTGCAGGGGTTGCACCTCCATATGATTTCCTCTTGTTTTAGTTCCTCAATATCTGATTTAGTCATTCCAACACATTGACCATGGAATTGCACTTTACACTCCACACACGACACTTTACATTGTTTTTGTGTGAAATCCTTCAAACATACTCCACAGGTACTCATTTTAAGTAAATGTGTTCGCAACAGTAACAACCAATTTACCAGTAAAATAACAAACAAGAAACAAGTATATATTTAACGTTTTCCTTATTTCTCTCACGTACGCACAAGCACATCCGACGCACCTGTAGTAGTACTTTGACCTTCACACTCGTGTTACCTTGATTTACACTCGTGTTTAAGTTACATCATGGCTTGAATATAAAAACAACAACATTTTATTGAAGATGAAGCCCAATCGTGGGCTTATATTTACTAAAATGTTTCTGTTATTATATTACCGTTATGAGGCATGTATGTGTCTAATTCCATTTGTCTAGGACTTCAGTATATCAGAAAAATCAATGTATAGTTATTGTAGGAGTTACAGCCCTATTTATACTAGGATGAGTGTTTAATAAAACAATAAAAAAATATGTGTCTGTTGTCGACATAAATTCTGCAGTTGAGTCTGTGAAGAATACGAGACATGAATACGTAGAATTTAGTGTTTCTAGCACGTTTGGAAGTTAAAATACACAGTATAGTTATTCTATGTGTTACAACCCCATTTTAACCCCTTTTTTGTTAAACTTTCTTTAAATACCTTAGTGTTTTTATCAAGCCATTAGGCATAAATGAACATAAAGAAAAATTTAAAATTTTTAAGAAATTGGGGAAGCAGATAATTAGTAATCTGTTTATAAGTTAGTGAGCAAGTTTAGATTTTTACATATAGTAATTACCTTAAATAATAGCGAAATGTCATAGTCATGGCAAGAATTTAATAACATTTCTATGGTATATAGTATTTAAATAGTTTAAACCTTGTTCACTTTGATTTTGCATTGTATGCATAGAACATTGGTTTTATTACCAACCAATACCTCATTACAGGAAATCGGTCCTTTTTCACCAATGTGCTGCGTGAAAAATGATGAAGGACGTTTTTATAGAACGAAGCCAATAGAATACCAATGCACGTGTTCAGTCGACACCACGTTTTGCTTCGAAAGTTATTCTTTCTCACCATACACTTCCATTACTTTATTCGAGTTTAATTATGTTACTTTAAATATTGTTTATGAAGAAATACACCTAGTAAAATTAATTAACTTAAAATTATTTAATGTTTGTTTTTTTATATACAGATAAGAGTGTAATTATCTCTAGCAGACATAGGCTAACTAAAAATGAAAGACAGTTTCTTGACTTCTAGTCTAAGGTGAGCCAAAAGCGTTATTATGTGAACAAAAACTAATTGACTGCAGACCTATGAGAAGAGACGAAGAATGTGTTAACCATAAATTGCCAACAAATCCTCAGTTACAATTGAACTGATGATAGTGCTTTTTCCTCATTTTATTCAACAAAATATACTAGGGAAAAATATTGTATAAAAGAAACCTGTGATTTAATCAAAGTATGGTAAATGGAGACGTTTATAATATACATTTAACATCATCACGGAAGTAAAGATCTCTCTAAAATAGGTAAAATCACGTCTATAACTTTAAGAATTACGATTATTTAGCTTAAAATTATAAATAAATAATAAACATTTAACACATTCACTGTTGTAAGAGACATTTGCCGAATGTTGGGCATCCGGGACAGAAGTAATCTGCGTCCACCACATTCAATATATATATATATATATATATATATATATATATATATATATATATATATATATATATATTGTAATGAATTTCTTGTAGTAATAGTCTTTCTATTTCGCTATAACATATATTTTTCGTGAAATCTAATATATTAGAATCAACTGTACTGTTTATTAGAGAGATTAATCAATTTAAAACCGTAAACATAATTTAGTGGGAATAGTTATGAGAATGGCCAGCATACATACATAGTTGACCACTTGTTTGTTTATGATCCTGCATTATAATATTCGTTAATATACATAGTATATTATTCTGGACTGATATATTAGGGTTTTATTTCTAGCAACAGGCTTTTAGATATTTACTCTTACATATTCAAAAGTAAACTTAACAAAGGTTAAAGATGAATTTGTAATTTAACGTAGTACGTAGTTTTTGAAAAAAAACAAAAATTACATAGATTTTTTATAAAAATTTAAAAAACAAAATTATATATTATCTTTTAATCACATCTTCGAAATGTACAGATGACACTTATATTAAATGGTGTTTTTTTAATACGTGATGTTATTTCAAAGTGTCAAAAAAATATATTTAAAAGGGGTTATATATATATATATATAATATTTTTATATGAGGATTTATTTGGTTCTATAAGAATAGCACTGAAAAAAAAAATCATAATAAATCATAATAGGACTAATGTAAGCACTAGCGTTCAATACAATTAATTCTATAGAGAGACATGCATCATTATGAAAGTCGGTGTTACCCGATGATGAATAAATCTTTATGTAAAATTTTAGTTTATATGCGAATTCATTCTGCCAAATTACAAAAAGAACTGTCCAAAATAGAGACAGTCTTTGTTAACGCTCTGCCCACAATGTTTTAAATAAAATAATATATGTTGCAGTTGTTTGTGCTCGTCAACTACCCCATGATAAACTAAAACTTTGATATTACCGTGCAACTGTAGCAGTAGGAGTAACTACATGTTATTACTACACAGGCTATTACTGCAGTAGCTTTGAGAGCCAATTACACGGGGTTTCTGCCCCAGAAACAAGTCCATGTGTGACGCTAATAAGTCTCATACCTTATTGCTAGAGGTTATGTGTATAAGTGTGACAAGAATAGAAATTTAAACTCTTTCTTTCGCTACAAGCAGTTTTTATATTCAAGTATCCTACTCACCTACCATACGATTTGTTATAAACCGGGTTATTAAATTGTTGTTAGCTTATTAGGTCTATGTCTTCGTAGTATTAACAATATTATCTTCATAGTATCATTAACCACAATATTGTTAACTAATACTGTAATGTCAGTAGTAGTATTCTTAAAAATATGTAAAACCCTATTAAAAATAATATTCCAAAAACAAAGAACTACTGGACGTGTTGCTTTAATCAAATGCTTTCTTATCGCTCCTGTATTTGTATAACTTAAGCACTGAAACTAAAAGAATTGAAGGTGTATTAAGGAAACATATATTATAGTTATAAAACTCTTAACAATAATATGATAAGATAAATTGATACTTTAGCTGTTTTCAATATAAAAACGCTTTGAAAGTAAATTAAGGACGCGTTATTTTGAATATACAACGAGTTCTATAATATCTTATTGAGTTGTAATAATTTATTTTCTATGTAACCATTTTCTTAGTTTTGGTTCAAAATTATAACAACACTTTATTTTAATCAATATACATACATCTAATTAATATATGTACATTTTATGGTTTTTTTTATACATTGTAGAAGTACATCTAACGCAGATAAGCAATGTATGGTGGATTAAAAGATAAATCAAGTCTTTTTGTGTGTTATTATTTCAAATTTCAAAAGAACGGTTGTCAGTAATACCAGTAATTTTCAAGTAGGACGTTTCAATATAAATATATATTAGACTAGCAGTAATCAGTTGAAGGAAATACTTTTAGTGATTTAATGTTTATTGCACTTGCATATATATATATATATATATATATATATATATATATATATATATATATATATATATATATATATATATATATATGTTATATAATATAATTTCAATAAACATTGAATCACAAAAAGTACTTGCTCCGCCGGGACTCGAACCCGGATCTCTCACTTGCCGGGTGAATGTGCTACCATTACACCACAGAGCGCTTACTTTTTCCGATTCAATTATTTTGTATTTTGGCCGTATCTGTCACATATGCGTTTAAATAAGCAAACTAACATATTAAATAAGGCTATTGCCATTTATACAATTTAATATGTATATATATATATCTGGGATTGAAAAGTCTACTTATGTGCACAACATATAGGTTTTACAATAATATTTAAATTTACAGTCACATTTAGATATTAACAATGACTTTTATCTCTGCATTACAGCACTAAGCATAAATATTTCTTTATCGGGGAAACAATGTAAACTCGTAAATATAATTCATTCGATCTTAAATTACTCATACATGCCCTTGCCCTAATAGAAATCCTATTATAAATTAGTGTTCTGCATCATCGGTTAGCCGAATTTGTTCGCTGTTAAAACTGCCATAGTAATTTATATACCTGAAATGTCCCTATTTCGGTTTCAAACATACGTGGAGCCATTAACAATAATTATTGTAGTTATTCCTTCATTATATGCTAACTGCCTTGACTGAAAACGTTAACATCTTAGAGTTTAGTTTTCATCCACATTTGTGTAAATTACTCAATAAAATATCATAAAGTGTTTTAAATATATTTGAATTACATCACAAGTACCTGTAAAAGTTTTGTAATGCAACTTTTGTCCAAATCGATTTTGGCTAGATTTAAACCTACAATTAGTCAGAGATTGAAATGTGTTTAGTGACTATCACATACCCTGGAATTTTTATAGTATTATTTAAAAAGAATATGTCCATAGCGTTCCTGTTTTCAAACACAAAATCAAGGGCGATGCCACATGTAACTGCAATTATTTATATACTATAATTAGATCTTTGTTATGTTTTACGTATTTCACGAATGATTGACTGGAAGTACTTGAAGAAACAAGCCTCAAACCTGCCACCAGTTATAATCAATACAATAGTAAAATAGTAAGTGTTTTCCAACAATTATTTAAATATAAATTAGGAAATAAGCGACATAAAACGTTTATAAGAAGATTGAAACATAGTTAAAGGAACATTTTGGAAAGAAGCTAACAGGCAATTTACAAAGGCATATCTACTGTGGTTACTACTGTTATTTTCAATAGACAAGTAAACGCTATATGAAGTTCTGTCCCATTATAGCTTTCTTTGAGAGTTTGCTCAAGTTCCTGATTAAAGTGTTGAGTACAACAGCGTTACATGAATTTTGTTCAAATGAAATGAAGTGTTATGTCTAAAATAAAAAAAGGTGAAAGGAAGAGAACCCTTCACATTGCTTGTACTGTTTTTAAGAATGTTTATTATAATGTATTCTCCAGTTATAATTTGCAGGCGCGGTATTCTATTTTAATTTTTTTGATATTGAGAATAATTTTTGTAAAATTAAACATATCCTACCAAAATAATTCATCAATCTTTATATATATATATATATATATATATATATATATATATATATATATATATCATTATATTACTTAGTAAATTTTAAATTCTACCTCATACATGATCTACAAACATTATGACATTAATTAAAGAATGCTCATTATAGAACTATTTAAACTAAAAACAATTTTGTAGAAACAAAATGATATTTAACGCGCAAACTAGAGCAAAGTTTATTGGAAAGACAATATAATATTTATTAAAAAGTTCAGTAATCAATACAATACTCATAACGTAATATTTTCAATGATGATTAAGTCTTGATTAGTCTAATGAAATTCAGTCTGAGGATTCAAGCTAATCTATCAATTACCGAAAAAATCTGTGTCAACATATAGCTAGTTCAGTAGGCATCGTTAGCTGGAAAATCAGATGATTTATATTCCAGAGTAATATGATTGATTAACTGTAATTGGAAATCATCGACGAGCTCAATAACTAATTTGTCTTATACGGTCTGGTTGAACAGCATTCATTCAAATTATGACCAGACGAGGATTCTCTGAAGCTAAATATTGGATTATAGAGTAATTAATAATGGCATAAAATTGTTTTCGGATAAATTATGTTTTGCAAAATCGTAAATTATGGTTGTACCTGTAAAATTCATTAAGTTTTATGTTAAATTGTTATCACATTAAAATTATTTAAAACGTGTTGAAATACGAAAATATAATTTAAATAGGGGATCGTCTATCTATTTAAAAATAAAGAGATGAAAAATTTTAATACCTAGAATTGTGTAACTAAAATATATTAGTACTACCTTTTGTTTTCTAAAATAAGATGTGGCCGCTCTTAGTCTAAGACTTGTTATTCTCTCTCTTATAGACCACTCGCAACTTCGAGAATCGTATCAAACAGAATAAGTAGTGAATCAATACAGTATGAGATCGATAGTAGTGATAAAACATGCAACGGTCACATTCAGGATTTGAATCTGTGATATCTGTAACTCTGATACAAGTCAGACGTCTTAAATCACTTACCATTCAGCTATCACATTGCACATAATAGTCATTAGTTTTTAATATGTTAATGTTCTTTTTTACGATGTTTGATCGTCAAACTATAATTTTTATTTTTATTCAATTAATGTTTTGTCAGAACGTTTGGTCATTACTTTTCTTTATCTATAAATATTTTATATGATACATTTGTTAGTTAATTAGTAGGAAAAACTTTCATTTGCGTGAAGTATATTTTAAACTAACGAAACGCTTTGTTAGCTCTGCTTTGAAAAACGTTTATTTTTACTTTATTACTGTACGGGTCATACATAAAAGAAATGGAGTTAATTAATACATAATTTCAGATATAAGAAAATATATTTTAACATTCGAAAATTTTCTGGCATTTAAATAACTACAGCATAAAGATTCGCTAATCTCTGGAAATTCGCATTCTCATTTTGTCTTTGAGTCTAAAGTAGAACTCTAGAACTTCCAAACCATTCTTTAAAAATGTTTGAGTTCTAACGTGGTTATATTTAGTTTGTGTTCATGGCGCAAGTGTTGCATAAGTAAACTAACAGTCCCTGTATTTAGCTGCAAATCTTTTAAGAGAAAAATCTTCCTTATAATATAACTAATTTTTTTAGATTTCTTCTATATATAATAAAATATTTTTCGTTATACAATGTTTAAAAATATTATTTGTAAAGCGTTTTCTTATTTATAATATCTTAATGTATACAAGTTACCAATTAGACATTAAAGCTTATAGTGAAATATAGAAAGGGTGATCATGTATGATAACATATGACGTAAAAGATGGTGAAATATTAGTGCTTAGTGATTAATGGTGGTTTGACTTAACTGATGCTTTCTGAACTGATGTATAGTATGGGTATTAACCTAAATGCTTTGCAAAAGTATTAGGGTAAATACCTGTTATAGACCTTGTTTTCTGAGTAACCTTCTTCCCTTGTTCGTAAAACATTTGTTTAATTACACAATGACTTGTCTTATAATAAAATGGCGAATTGTTGCAACAGGCAGGTGGATATCTGTTATTCCCATCATGTTGTACACGGCAAGTATATAGAAACATTAATATCTTATGGGTCTAGGAAATTGGAAGTATGGACAATTTCTAGAGTCAAAGTGGAGTAGTGTCCGTCTGATATTAGTGACATTTAAGTTAAAAATGCTAATACAAAAACTACTTGTATGTTTTTTTACAAGTAATTATATCATTTGTAGTAGTTTAAAATAATAACTGTGTCCGTTATAAATGTTTACTCCAATCTCTATACGAATATCCTAAACTTATACTCAAATATAATTAGAATACCCTTAAATCATAATTTCATCCTTTAAAATGTCTGTAATAGTTGCAGACATATTGCAGTCCATAATCACAGTACTTACTTTATTTCAAAGCTATCAATACTTTAACCTCTCTCAAAATATATCAAGGCTAATTAAGTATTCTTAATTGTGATGAATACTACTACTCAGGTAAATGGAAACTTATATGTTAACATACTGGAGTGGGAAAAAAAGTATGGAAATATGTTTTCAATGAATCGGAAATAAAAATATTGAATCCGATGAATTAGAAATTGAAATATCAGCAATCTTTTTACTTGGGAAAAATGTTTTGAGATAAATTGATTTTATCAAAACGGGTACAGTGTTGGACTTATGTATAATAGTCCTACTATTTAAAGAACAATAATTCCTGTACTATACAGTGTATAATTCCTGTACAGTAATATAATGTGTGATTTAATAAAAATATTTGTCAACTGAGATTACGTAATTTTAATAAAAATATTTATTAAATATTTTAATTGCATCGCTTTATAAGCTTTAGACATTTTCATTTAGTTTAAGAGTGCTTAAACAAGAAACATAAGAGGATACGTATGTTTCAAAAGAATTTGCTAATAGTTATAACGCATTTCTTGGTAATTATATATACTTTGAAACAACTTTGATTTATTTTTAATACATCACGGTTTTAGCCTAAATTTTATTTCCATACATTTTTGTCAATTAAAAGTTAAGGAAGATTAATTATCAAAAATCAGGAAGAATGCCTCTTGCAATGTGTTTTTTTTATAAATTAAAATTCAATATTCTGAATCTTCCAGTTACAGACAATATTACACAAATGTTTATTATCCCTAAGTGAATATTTTTTTAAATACAGAACTTCACCTGCTGAAAAATCTGGTGTTCGCTCATAATGCTTATTGACTTATGTACCAAACGTTATACCTCGTTCAAAACTAAAATAAAAAAGTATGTTTAAATTTCTATGTGTCCTGTTCTAGTTTTGTTTAATATACTTCCTTTACTAGTTTTCAAAAAATTAATTACTATCACAATACCTATTGTTTGCAGTTTACAATGACGCACGAAAACATCATACATAAACGGGTAAATTGTTAATGTTGCGATCAGCTATTACATTGCTGTGAAAAAATATTTTTAAATCATGCGCGTGACTATAATTATACCTAATAGTACAATGATTTCTCCTTCGGTGTATTAAGAATAAAAACACACATATATTATGTTTAAATGCTTAGTAACCATTACATGTTAGACCTGTAACTAATAATGTTTTAAAATTTCATTAATCCACCATTTTAGTTAGGGTAGGCAGTTTGAGGTCGGGTTTATGTATCCTTCTAATAAATAACTTAATGTGCCATTTGACCTACGCTTTAGTTAAACATTTAATCTGACTCCTTGCGGTCGTGACTTTAGGAGCATGTCGGTCCCCTGAAAATAGTTATTCACGTGCACTAATGAAATGTAAAATTTGACAGGTCTAATCGTAATGATTAAATAATAATACGCCATCGTGGGACATAATTGGCACTTTTGGCCAAATTAATTCTGGCGTTGCAGTACTTTAAGTAATATAATACAATAAAATATGTGTTGTGTATTACGGAGATGATGCATTACATGCTATATACAATAGTCGTGGTAAGTAACATAAAACCTCAGTTTGGTAATAATTCTTTTATGTTACTGAAAAAGATATTGTACGTATATTCTACAAAGGACAAGTAGATTAATTAAATAAACGACTGCAATCTTTTCATTCGTATTAGTAAATATAAAAGCACATTATAACTTTGTTTTGAACAATATAGTTACTATAATTACTTAGAATAAGGACGTGGTTTACGATTAAGCTAAATAATGAAGTGAATCGGAATGTGATTAATTTTAATAGTACAACTGTTTTGTGACCCAAATTCTACTTTTCAGATATTAAAACTGTTCAACATGATTAAATCTAGATATTTGTCTCTAAACTTCAAGCACAAAAATTATATGTTCAAGCTTTGAATTATTTCTCACTTATTTGGCTGAGAGGTAGCAAAGCCTATTATTATTTGGGTCGAAAAACTTCAGTTTTTTCCATGTCAGGTAGTCTGCACGATAGTTAAAAAACAGTCTTTCATATAGACTTACAATTTTCCGTAAAGCTTATTTTGTGTTGGCAATACTGAGAATTATTATGATAGTGCAGGAAATAAAATGGGAGTTTCCATTCGTGTAATGACTGATTATGATGGCAAAGGCTAAACCGCAGAAAACATATATATTTGCTAATAAAGTTAGGTTATTATTGTGAGATTTTTTATTCATAACTAAAATTTAATAAAATAAAATTATAAATATATTAATTGCTTATCTTTAAATAAGTTATCATGGTTGATAATAGAAAGGCATGTCAAAGTTAAAGTAAAAAATAGACAAGTAAAGTCTTCTAAAGTAAATGACAAGTTTGGATGCCATCTTAAACTTGCGTAGTAGTAACCTCCCCGCCTCACAGGACTTTTATTATGTAAGGATAGTCATGAAACCTAACTTTAAAAATTTGTATTATAAAGTAGGACGATATTTCGAGGAATATCAATTGTAGATTTTAACTGTTCTATACGAGAATAAGTTCTATGGTGCTGTATGTCCACACACGGAATTTGGTGATTGCCATTGAAGTCTAACTGTCAATAGGCTGAAATAATTTATCTTTTATTTCCCTGGGAGACCTAATGTCACTGCTACAACCCAAGCGTATGTGTACTACTGGCTAGTTCTAGTTCCCGTCATTTAACTGTGATTCTAAACATATAAAACAAACCGTGATGATTTATTTCTGAATAAAAGCCATTTCCATGCATACGTCGACAAATCCGGTAATAATGTTAAGTATCTTCTAAATAAATATACTCATAACGTACAAAACCATAAGTGTACTATGAGGTTTCCATATATGTTGCCTCTTGTGACGTTGGGGTAGCTTACGCGTAAACATTCTGTATTGCGGGACTAATTATAGTTTACTGATCATATAGGATCTTTATGATTATAATAGTTTACTTCCTAGAATTTGGACCTAATTTTATATATGTGTACATTAAGTAAACACAGTACAAATTAGGTTAATGTACACTTTGTAAGTTTGGCCTGAAAATCCTTTATAGCATACGACCTGTAAAATGAAATATTTTTTAAACTCACGCATCTAAACTAATAGCGTAAATGAGCATTGTGGGGCAAATTAGTAACATGGTAGAATTTAGCAAATACGTTATTCGCTCCTTAAAGGTGGAAAATGTGGAAAATATGTTTTATTCCTAAAATTAATTTTATAAATTTTTTAAAACGTTAAGTTTTTCCTTCCGACTTTACATACTATTCTGGAAAGTGAAACTATAAGTTTATGTAAATGTAATGCTAATTATCAACATTTATTTTATTACACAACCCTACAAAGATTTTACTAAAAATTAAACAAATTAAATGTGTTATACCTTAAGAGGTTTAAACCCCCTTGTAGCTCTTTGCCTTAAAAATCCAAATAACAGATGTTATTTCATTATTAATTACTTCATGTTGTGGTAGTCAGCTACAGGCTCGTAACCAAAGTTAATCACTTGCCACAGCCCAGTGGTTACATACATACGGTACGGTAACGTAAAGGGAATGGTTACATGAAGTAATTAGGACAGCGCTGGTGCTAAACGCCTCTGTACATTAGTTTCTGACACTCCCGTTATTTCCTTCATCACCCGGTTTTCATTGATCGCCTTAACTGCCTAGACAATCTATGCACAGATTAACTCTCACTCACTGTGTACTACTTGATGCCCATCAATTTAAATATGTTTTTAAATATCGTAATTTAAATATATAAATTTAATGTCTCAATAATTTTGAATATATTTATATTATGTCCATAATAAGGGTCAATTGGTTGGCTATCTTAACCAAGCGAAAGTTGATACAATATTCTAGATATAGAGAGACATATGCAATAATTGCGACTCCATATTCACCAATATTCACGTTCACAGAATTCATATAATAAGCGCAGGTGCTTTCAGTTGTGCAAAAAATTTATTTCATTAGTTGAAATTAAACACTAACAAGATTACATACGATGAGGATTAGATTGGGTTATATGGTTAATGTAAGTTGTGTGGCTCAGTGCGCACGCAAATAAACCTAATATGGAAAATATTGGCGTTTTTTTAAACTCTATATTCGCAAACAGTTTAATATGATTTAACAAGGTGTTCACGCTTCAAAGACATTGACGGAAATTGTCACTTCTAACTTTAATATATTTTTGTCTTATAATATTCCTTTAAAACTGATGTGCAACTACTTTTTTAATGAATATTTATTTCAATAGCATGAGCTAAACATATCAAGACAATTTTATAACTAATATCCTTTATATGCTAAAATAGACTTTTACTATACTCAAAAAGTATGCGCACTTCAAGCGATATTACTATGTGGGTGTTTATTTAATAATTTAATTTGTTTTCAGAAAGGAATTGTAAAATAAAATTTTTAAATATTATTGAACATGTTCAAACTTACGTTTTAATTCAATAATATAAAAGTCCTTTACACGATTTACTAATTCATCATCATCATCCGACGTTTCCGTTATCACGGGTCGTCGTACACAGCCTCCTCCACTTTTGTCTGTCATTCCAGGTCTCCTCTTCCTCCACCTGTATTTTCTGTAGTCCCCTTCTCCCTATGTCTTTCCACACTTGGTCCTCCCATCTTCCTCTCGGTCTTCCTCTTGGTCTTCTTCCTCTTTCCTCATTCTCCAGTGCTATTCTAGGCATTATATTATGTCCCATCCTCTTCACATGCCCCATCCACTGTATTCTTCTTCTTTCCATTGTCTCTTGCAGTGAAACTACCTTCAAACTTTCTCTGGTTACTGCGTTCCTTATTCTATCTCTTCTTGTAGTCTTCTCTATCCCTCTTAAAAATCTCATTTCTGCACCTTGCAATCTGCTTAAATCATTTTTAGTCCACGTCCACGTCTCTGCTCCATATAATAAAATTGGTTGGAAATAAGATTTATACAACAATACTTTTGATTCTTTCCCAATGTTCCAACTCCACACAATCTTCTTCACCATATTGAAAAACTTTCCACTCTTCCATATTCTGTTTCCTATCTCTTCTCTTATTGTGCCCCTATCTGTTATGATGCTTCCTAAATAACAGAATTCCTTCACCTTTTCAAGTCTTTTTCCTTCAACTAACACTTCTTTGTTATTTCCTTCCCTTCTCTCTACTTTCATTACTTTACATTTTTGTATGTTCATCTCTAAACCATATTTCTCCGCCACATTTGCCCATTTGTTCAACTCTCGTTCTAACTCTTCTTCCCTATTTTCCCATATCATTATGTCATCCGCATATGCTATTTACTAATTAATAAGTATAAACTATGTGAAATTTTTTGTTACCAAAGAACATACAAATATTTGTTATTTTCTTTCATAACACTTGAAAATAGGAGTGTAAACCATGTCCAAAACCTAAACTAATTCCTCAGCCATATACGATCATTGTCATTTTAAAATTCTGTTTATAACACATATTCCTCATTATTCTTTACAAAAAGATTCATGTCTTCCAAGTTTTGATGATTATAACTCGTAAAAGCAGTCATTCATGGCTTTACACCTGAAGTGTTATTAACTATAAGTATATTTTTATAAATTCTATAATAAATTCTCTTATGAAAATGAATTCTGAAAGATATTATAACCTCAGTTTTAGTACATTAAATAATAAATACAATTTTAATCAGCAGTGGTTTTGTATGATAAGTATGATAAACATTTCCATCGTTTGCATGAATATATAGATGCGTATATTTTA
Source organism: Homalodisca vitripennis (assembly GCF_021130785.1). Lineage (NCBI taxonomy): Eukaryota > Metazoa > Arthropoda > Insecta > Hemiptera > Cicadellidae > Homalodisca > Homalodisca vitripennis. The sequence continues at coordinate 155,367,100 of NC_060208.1, forward strand.
AAGTTTATTTAAAGCGTCATTTCTTGAAATTGTTATGTGGTTATTGATTAAACGGAAATAAGGGTGCCGCAAAAGCATGAATTGGCCTTTTAACACGATCAAGGAAATATATACGTACGTCTAATAAATTTAATAAGTAAAGAAAAGATCTAAATTTTTATTTAGTTTATTTATAATAAAATAAAAGTTCATCTTGATTTTAAAAACACAGATAACAATCACTTATGTTCTTAGTGATGGAAAATACTATTTTCTAGGATACTTGTACGGAGAAATTTATTCAAGGAGTTTTTTGTCTTAAAAAACAGAATTTATAGGAACTTTTAGGAACTTGGAATTTCCAGCCTTATGTGTAGTTGACCTTCATTGAAAATTTTCACTTTACAAAATTCTATTAATATGCAACAATAAACACATATTTCTACTTGTACTTAATTATATGACTAAATTATGATATAATTTTGTTAAGTTATAGATTATACTTAGTTAAATTGTATTATTTTAATAATCATTACTGAAATTTTGTAGGGCGATGTTTTTTGCATTTCATATTCATTTTCGTTCAACGCCATGTCACTGGAAACTTATCTATCTCTCCTAAAAAGTAAAGGTGTTAATACAAGAATTGTTTTATTTCTAGTGAAGTTTTTGCAGTTTCATGCATCAATACTGTTGCAGAGTTAACTGGAATTATAGTAAACTATTAGTCAAATTGTGATGATGTAGTGATATATTGAAGTCAAAAAACTTTGCTAAAAATGCTATAGTATGACTTATGCACCAGCATTTATAAAAAGTTCAATTTTTTTGAATTGGTTTTTTATAAGGTATTTTAAATTATATAAAGGTAGATCTAAGCTTGCCATTGCGATTTTCATAATAGTCTACACGGAATGTCCCTCAATGTAGGTGTATGATGAATACTGTATGAAAATTAGTAGTCAATAAAGCCTTGTAATATTTTTTACAGTTTTTTTACTTCTAGTTCTAATAATATTTTCGCGTGATTTAAGCACCCTGTATATTTAATTCTTAAAATATAGAAATATAATACTATTGTTTATATATAAATAAGTTACAAGTTTCAATTAGTAAAATCCAAGTGTTTTTTTATTTTAACGCACAGCAAACTCCAGTGAACTCATAATATGATTGATTAGCAACATTTGAAATACACGAACGGGTTTGATAACTAATTTGGCTAACGGCCTGTCAAATCCGATAAAATGACGACTGGACGATTACTGAAGCAAAAGTTTGTTTTGTGTTACTAAGTTTTAAAGACTACTTGTTTCTACATAATTACAAATTAGTATATGCGTAAATATGAATTAATCTAATAACACGTTTAATAAACTATTAATAAGTAAATTTTAGTACCCAAAAACTTATCCACCAACATTTAAGTTTATATTTATTATATACTATGGTGACGTATAATTAAAAATAATTGCTTTATCTTTAGCCCAAGCGAACAGATATATTGCTTAGTTATGTGTATGTAAAATATAGGTAATTGAAAATTAAGTTAAAAAGTATGGTATATTTTCTTTACACGCCATATAGTTTAACTGTCCAATCTTGGTTTCTTTTTATATTCCATAAAAAAAGATTTCGAAAAGGTCTACAGTAGGCAGAAAATAAAATAAAAAATGTATGTCAGCCGTTCCGGGAATAATATTTCAATGTATTCTTTGGCTATAACCTTACAATGCATGAGTGTAGAAAGGAATGAATCATCAATATCCATTATTAATCGCATTAGATTAATATTTTACGGTCTGTGACGTTACATATTGTAATTTTTTACTGTGTATTTAGTAATAAAGATTTTAGCAAAATTTTAAATCACAAAATTAAATATTCCCTTACCCACCTTCCAACATGACACATTCACATTTACCTATGTCCATTATGATTGGTAGCATTGTAGGGAAGAAACCATGAATTTTCCGGACACTTGCCATCGTTCAGTGAAATAAAAAATAAGTAACACTACGTTTCGATATTTGCCATCTGATCTCTTCTTCAGGTTAATAACTAACCTAATACATAACTAAAAACTAGGTTTTTAAGCAATAAATAAATACATACAGCCTCTCAGGTGATACGCACTGCTAAATATAAGCCACCTAACTAATTATAAGTAACACATTTAAAAATGTTAATGTTATTATTGTGTTAGATTGCTTGAGAAAATCTTGAGATACGAAGCAAAGTTCATTGGAAGACTTTTTTAAAGGTTTTCTTTTGTTCGAGATCTCCCGCAGAAATATAACATGGTTCTAAACTTTCTTTCAAAATATAGTAAACATTTTAATTACAAAAAGAAAAATTTAGTACAAATATAAATAAATAAATAAATAATGACTTTATTTTCAAGCGAATTTCAGTATTTACAAACTGCTTTTCAAATTAACTGAGGTCAATTACATAATAAGCTGAAACAGCATGAAATAAAGTATACATAAGTGGCTACCTAATAACTTAAATTAATTTCTTTTAACTTCCTTTTAAAACTTCTTAAGGGTAGGGTTTTAACAGCAGGTGGTAGGGCATTGTATTCCTTGGGTCCAAAGTACGAGAATCCCCTCTTGCCCCTCTCCAGGTGAACCCTCGGCAGTTGCACCATGGCGTCCTGCCGAGTATGACGTTTCCCTGACCGCCGACCGCAACATCAATCTTTTGTTCAGGTACGCAGGTCTACCAGTGTCAAGAACCTTCTGGACTATGTTGACAGTTTGTCTCCTACAAATCTCCTTAATAGTTAACACACTTGCTTTCCGGCGGTAACTTGTAATATGGTCAAATTTACGAATATTGTAAACAAACCTTACTGCACAGTTTTGGAGCCTATGAAGAATTGTAAGTTGTTCCTGACTCAAGCTGTAACCAAACACAGGAAGTGAATATTCGATTATAGGGAAAATAAGGGCCTGCACAAGTTGCAACTTTGCAGCCTCGGGAAGAATATTCTTTAGCCTGTAAAGCATCCTAAGTTTGCACATAACTCTATGATGTATCAACTTAATCTGGCTATTGAAAGTAAGCACCGAGTCTATGCTGACTAAAAGAATCTTCAGCCTAGCACACCTTAATAAATCAACACTATTGAGCGAAATATTTCCCATATCAGCATTTAGGGTCTGTTTACCAAAGTGCATGACCGAAACACTTTTCAGGGTTCAGCCTGAGACCGTGATCTTCTGACCATTTACTAACTGCTAACAAATCATTTCTCAGCTGAATACAAGCCTCGTTTGCCTCTGAGGGATGGTAAGATAGCAAGAGTTGACAATCGTCTGCATAGGCATGCAATGAACAGAAATTTAACTGGCTGTCCAAACCTGCAACTTACAAAATAAACAGAATTGGCCCCAAACAACTCCCCTGGGGAACTCCTACAGCTTTAGGTAACCATTCTGAAAATTGACCATCAACCTTTGTCACTTGAGACGTGCCTCTCAAATACGATGAAAACCACCTCAAAGACAAATCATCGAACCCGTAAAAACTTCAACTTTGCTAGTAAGACATCATGATTTACCGAATCAAAGGCTTGTCTGTAGTCCAGGGCAGCTACGACACTGCACATTTTGTTATTTCTGGCCCTGCAGACTTCATCGACCATATTATTAAAAGTGCAGAGCAAGTGCTGAAGCCTCTCCTGAATCCTGACTGTGTTTCGGACACGATTTTCTCATTTTCAAACATTATTTTAAGAACACTAAACGTTGCACTAAAAAACTATACAGTGTAGTAAAAACCAGTTAGGCAGATTTTGAGATAACAATTCTGATAACTAAATAGTAAGTTATATACCAGAAACTGTACGAAATATAACAAATACATTTTCCAACCAATTTTATACGAGGGTGATGGATATTAAACGTCACTGTGCTAATAAAGAATGTACGTATAAAAATGACAAACATAGTTTCTGTATAACTACGGCAAGGGAAACAGCGATTAAATGTATTTTTCACAGTTATAATGAGTACAAAGCTCCAGCAATATGCGGGATTAATCCAAAAAGAATATCTGCATTATTGACTCCTGCTCAGGGGTATTTCGAGAGAATTTAAAAACATCCATAGTAAGACCAGTACACAAGAAGGGATCCAGACAAGCCTATAATAATTGCCGTCCGATTGCCTTGATCTCAATCAAAGGAAAAAATAACTAAGAAGTTTATTGTAAAAAAAGTAATTAAATATTACAAAGAATGTAGTGTAGTTCATGAAAACCAAATTGCTTTATATATATATATATATATATATATATATATATATATATATATATATATATAATTTTAAATACTACATTAAGGGTTTGAATGATAATTGCACGTAATCATTTAGCAAAAATATAAGTTAAAACATAATTTTCAAGTCAAATCGAAAACGTAATACGCATGCAATGTGAAACAAAGCAATTAGAGATAATTTCTTTAACAATTTCACCTCAATTCATTAGATCGTTGTTTTGCAGATTGTAATGGCAATGCACAAGTCGCAAGCGTATAAGAAAGGAGATTCTCATTGTTTCTTGATGTTGGAATTTTAATTAAATTCTGTATTCACTATGCTTAAATGCTTGCTTAAAACCTGATCTACTTGTATGTAATACAATATCAATTATAAATTTCAGACTCATATGTTTATATATATAATATAATAAAATTTAAAAAAAACAGTAGTTGACAATAATATTTTATACTACTACTATTTTTTATTTTGCATACATACATAGCAGTTATTGAAGAATGCATAATCCTATAATTGGTAAATACTCTCTCATTCCCTGTACTAACTTTTGCCAATATTTGTTATTGTCCTTATACATATGTTTACTTATGTCCATTTTTATATATTTTTATAAATTTGGATTTAATATTATTCCCCTAAAATATCGGAAAAAAATTTTATATTAGGGATTAGTGGGTGAATTTCCAAGTTAAATGGGACGCGTTTTACGGTCAAGTGTTGGTGGCAGAGAGAAACTTGAAGCCTCTTCTCACTCAAGCCCTCAGGGCAAAATACTAAACAGGCTTGAGCACCATACAAGAACAATATTGTAAGGGCCAATCAGATCATAGTTATCCATGTGGTAAATTATTTAGTCATATCAGGCAGTATAATTTTTTTTTTCAAGTGTTAAAGTAATAACAAAAAATATATCCTATTACTATTGATATTGCAGTGTCATCAAACAGGTGCCAATTTGCAAACAACTGTGATATATAATGTAAATTATTAACTTTATATTTAATTAAATATACTTACTGATGTGATTCCATCTTTATTGTTATAGCTATTTTTATTTTTATTGTGTATTATTATTGCTATACTGCCAATTGCTATATGAAGCCATTAAAATCTGTACGTTCTGTAAAAGAAATACGAGATATATGGTGAAGTATTTATTATTATATGTATATAATAACTTAAATTTAAATTTTAGAATAGAGATGAAAATAAATGTGTATTATAAGAGAGCCTTTGAAGTTATAGAAAATAATATGAACCAGGCAACTTCGGAGCAGCTCATGTATTTCTGATTCTCATGACTTGTCTCTTTATCCAAATCTTCCATGGTAAACACTGTCCGGTCTGATTCTTTGCACCTTCTGTGCGCGTATTTTGAGATTTTCATTATATATATATATATATATATATATATATATATATATATATATATATATATATATATATATATATATATTAGCAGACCCGACAGACGTTGTCACGTCTTTAATTCAAAAATTTTAAACTTTGATTAATCTGTAACAATCTGGGCTGTTTTTGATAAAAATGTCTATTAAAAAGTTATTACAATATATAACTTTCATCACATGTACATTTAATCACACACTTCGACCAACCGATACTGTGTGAGTATAACATGAGTGATGTGAAATGTAGAGGATGTTTTAAATGAAAACTTACTTAATCTGAAGGTAAAAAAGTTGAGACAATCTATTTTATAACAGGTATATTTTTTCAATTTAAAACTTAGTTTATCGTAATGCCATTGAATGTTACAATATTTTTGTTAATCCTTTAGGAGTATACACAAACAAATTAGATGGTTTTTTCCGATAAGGCTGAAGTATAATAAGTGACCTCCATCACAATCGAATTATTGATATTTCTGAATAGCCTATATAACTACTATCCAAATTAGAATTATAGTTATGTAAAGGCTGAAGTATAATAAGTGGCCACCATCACAATCGAATTATAGATATTTCCGAATAGCCTATCTAAACTACTAAAATGACGAACTGAATTAGATTATAGTTATTTAAAGGCTGAATTATAATAAAGCGGCCAACATCGCAATCAAATTATTGATATTTCTAAGTAGCCTATCTAAACTACCGAATTTCATTATCTTTATATTTATATTTCTAGTGTGCGTGTGTATGGAGCTGAACTCATCCTAAATGGGTGGACCATCTTGGAATGTTTTAAATTGTATCCAGCAGAATGCGCTACGATCAAGTTTCAAATTTTTCTATTTTAATTCCAGGTTTTCATGACAGTTTTGTGCTTGCTATCAAATATGTGTGTTGTTTCGTAACACCGTGTAATTATTGTGTTAGTGCTAATTGTAATATTACATTAATAGAGATTGAAGATGTTTGAAGTACATAAAAAGCTATAGATATTTATTGAAGTTATTGAACTAATTTTGAAAATTTATTGAACGAAGTGAGTATATTGGTTGCATAACCTAAGTACCCATACAAATCAAAAGGTTGTGTTTTTTATGTGTGAATAACTATTGTTAACAGTTTGGTCACATAAGTTCAAATTAAGTAGCATATAAATCACATGATTGAATAACTATTCGTCCCTCTTCTACGAAGGCGTGGTATTTTCTGTAAAAAATAAAATTTATGTATAATAGTACACACAATGAATATGAGTACCTTATTGAATATATAATTTTAATTAAGTAACTTCTAGTTAAAAATGTATAACAACGTAGACTACGGTATCTAAAATACTAAATAAGTATTCCCTATAAGTCTGAAGTACAATAAGTGGTCACCATCACAATTGAATTATTGATATATCTGAATAGCCTATCTAAACTACTAAAATGACGATCCGAATTAGATTATAGTTATTTAAAGGCTGAAGTATAATAAGCGGCCACAATAACAATCAACTTATTGATATTTTCTGATTAGTCTATCTAAACTACTGAATTACATTATAGTTTTTTTAAAATTACAGTATAGTATCGAAACTGGCCAACAGAATTTAATTTATCTAATATACTAAATGAGTATTCCCTATAGGTCTGAAGTACAATAAGTGGCCACCATCACAATCAAATTATTGATATATCTGAATAGCCTATCTAAACTACTAAAATGACGATCCAAATTATAGTTATTTAAAGGCTGAAGTATAATAAGCAGCCACCATCTCAATCGAATTATTGATATTTCTGATTAGCCTATCTAAACTACTGAATTTCACTATGGTTATTTAAAATTACAGTATAGTAACAGAACTGGCCAACAGAATTTAATTTAAAACCAATTCCTACATTATTAACAATACTTATTGACGCATGTGATTCTCTATTAATTTAATATTACAATTAGCACTCACACAATAATCACACGAATGATACAAAACAACTCACAAATTTGATAGCAGCACAAACTGTCGGGAAAAACCTGGAATAAATATAGAAAAACATTTAAAACTGCGATCGTATCGCATTCTGCTGGATCCAATTTAAAACATACCAAGATAAAAAACAATTTATTTATAAACAAAAAAATTAAACTGATCAATCGCTGCACACTTAATATTTAGGAATTTCAGTTAAAAGTGTATTTTACTAAAACTGCCAATTTTATATCTGGATAACCTCTATTGATATTCCTGATTAGCCTATCTAAACTACCAAATTTCATTATAGTTATTTAAAATTACAGTATAGTATCAGAACTGGCCAACAGAATTTAATTTAAAACCAATTCCTACATTATTAACAATAGTTATTCAAACATGTGATTTGTATGCTACTTAATTTGAACTTATCTGACCCATTTTGACTGCACATTAAAAATGTAAATTACAACAAATTATTTTAAAATCCATTAGTTTAAAAACTTGATTATCTAAAATGTTAACAATTGTTATTGACACATAGAAACACATCCATTTGATTTGTATGCTACTTAGGTTATTTGAGGTAATGCGACCAATAATTTATATTCATGTACTATTACAATTTTAGCACTCACACAATAATTACACGATGTTTTTATTTTTATTTTCTTCTTTTTGCCTGTTGGCTTTTATAAACTTATAACGTGGCCACGTAGTACACTTTTTATAACTTCATTCTATTATATTTTAATGTTATTTCCCGTATTTACTTTTGAAACATGAACCTTACAAAAACACACACACACATTGATAGCAGCACAAACTGTCAATTTTCAGTTAAAAAAGCTAAAACTTCCAATTTTATATCTGGATAATCTCTATCCTCCCAAAGTGAGTACAGAATATATTGAAATAAGAAGTGGTGTTATTTTTATATGTTTTATGCTTACTCTACTGTGTGCTTTCAAGACTATTATTAATTAAACGAATGGCTATGTTGTAATATTATAATGTTTACATAGAAACATTGGTGAAAATTTAACTTTGCAATCTGCATTAGACTACTGATCAACCACTTTATAATAATGTAATCTATATGTAAACAAATGTTTCTGCCTCTTTGGAGAACTTCAGCTGAAAATATTCACAGCTGTTAAGTATCAGTTCACTTTATATTACGTGTCGTAGCGCAGTCTGTCGGATCCAATATAAAACACTCCAACATCAACAACAATTAAATTTGACAGAATAAATAACTATAATGAAATTCAGTAGTTCGGATAGGCTATTCAGAAATATCAATAATTCGATTGTGATGGTGGCTGCTTATTATACTTCAGCCATTAAATAACTATAATCCAATTTGGATAGTAGTTTGGATAGGCTATTCAGAAATATCAATAATTCGATTGTGATGGAGGCCACTTATTTATACTTCAGCCCCTATCGAAAACCATCTAATTTGTTTATGTACACATCCTGAAGGATTAACAAAAAATATTGTACATTCAATAGCATTTCGATAAATTAAGTTGTAAATTAAAAAAAATATACTTGTTATAAAAATTAGTAATTTAAAATTACAGTAATAATATCGGAACTGGCCAACAGAATTTAATTTAAAACCAATTCCTACACTATTAACAATAAGTAGTTTATTCACACATGTGATTTGTATGCTACTTAATTTGAACTTAGTGACCAATTCTGACTGCAGATTAAAAATGTAAATTAGGCCTACAACAAATTATTTCAAATTATTTTAAATCCAATTAGTTTAAAACTTGATTATCTAAACTGTTAACAATATTCACACATAGAAACACAACCTTTTGATTTGTATGGTACTTAGGTTATTTGAGGTATGCGACCAATATACTCACTTCAATAAATTTGCAAAATGAGTTCAATAACTTTAATAAATAACTATAGTTTTTTATGCACTTCAAACATCTTCAATCTCTATTAATGTATTATAACAAATTAGCACTCACACAATAATTAAAGAATGTTACAAAAACAACGCAAAAATTTGATAGCAGCATAAACTGTTGGGAAAACCTGGATTTAAAATAGAAAAACATTTATGGCTTTGTTGTAATATTATAATGTTTACGTAGAACAATTGGTGAAAATTTATCTTTGCAATCTGCATTACACTACTGATCAAGCCCTTTACAAATTTAAAATATGAACTTTCTAAAATTTTAAATGTGAACAAATGTTTCAGCCTCTTTGATGAACTTCAGCTGAAAATATTCACAGTTTTTGTTAAGTAACAGTTCACTTTGTATTACGTGTCGTGGCGCAGTCTGGCGGATCCAATGTAAAAACACTCCACCATCAACAACAATTTATTATTAAAACATTAATTAAATAAACTATTAAAATTGGATCGAATTATGAATCTAAACCATTCTCGGATCCAACTGAAGACACCACACAAAAAGTTTCATTAAAATCGGTCCACCCGTTTAGGAGGAGTTTCAGTACCATACACACGCACACAAGAAATATATATATATATATATGACAGAAATTACAAACCAAGTTTTGATTATTAAAAATATTTGCGAAGTAAGACGTTAAATATTTGAACTACCTAGCAGTTACAAATACCGTCCCATTTATGTTAGCAGAGAAGCCGTCATATGATGCGGAATATTACTGACCATCTCCAGTTAAATGTTCTTAAAATTTAATATTTTGCTAATGTTCCATTTACCTTACAATACAAGTGCCCGTTGAGGATTGATTTCATATGGATCTGGGAATATAGCAATCTTTAGATTTGCAAAAAAGGAAGGATCCGTGTTAATGTCGGATATTGAGAAACTAAAATTTTGACATTGCTCTCAGTTCTTGTATTATTTGACAGCTGTAGGAGTATATAAACTCGGAGAGATCCATGATTTTCTCATTTCACAGCGGACATGTAAGATCTGGAGGGACCTAAAATGCAACATTAATAATAAACACCCATGCATTTAACGGGGTCTTTCAGTAAAAGTAATTGGCAACACGACCACTGATACTGATAGTAGGCTAGCCCACTGTAATTTTTACCACCTTTAATTGCAGTAAAACCAAATTAGCGTGTATGTATAAAACTTAGTAAATTACGTAAGCAATATATAATCATAAAAACCCAGTCTCAGTGAGTTTCAATCTTTACATTGGTCCCAAACTTATATAGGACCCGGCCTCTTGTAGATCTGTGTCACTGTGTGCTTTTGGTCTTTGAAGGTTTCGGCAACTGTCAGCTCCTGATATCCGGTTGTTTCCAGCTTCTAAGAAGTCCTAGCTACTGGCAGGTACCGTCCTCTGACAGTTCCCACGGCCTCTCACATATTCCGGTCTTTGGCAGCTTCCGGCCTCTGAGGCATTTCGGAAAGTTTAGGTGTCTGTTACATTCTGGTTTCATACTCTAGAGGTTAGTTCTGGTTCCTTTATTGGCATGGCTTGCACTGTAGTGTATGATAAAGGAAAACAATATATAACAATTTATCATATGTACATTTTTTTAAATACTTGTAAAACATATATGTAGAGAATGATGTACGTACATGTAGATTTCTAACACAAAAATATAATTACAAAGGATAGTTACATGTTATAGATTACAGTTTCTAAAATATAAATTATAATTATAATTTATGAATTATTTTATTAAAAAAATGTAATATCTCGTTACTTTAAGCCGATATAAGATAAGGAAACTATTTCATAAGCAGCACGAAGAGGAATATAGTTGAATATTACGTATATCTTAGTTTACCGTAGCAAGTTGTAGTGTGTGACATCCGAGAATGAAGACTGTGACGGATTATAACTTAATAAGAAACGTTCAATATACTTTGGTATGTGTGAGTGTATTTGTTTATTTTTAATATTACAAGTGTTGACCTAATGTGATATTTTAACACTTATTGGTTATATGGTTTTATATGAAATAAATATTATTCAATAATAAATAAAGTAACATATTGGAAATCATTTATATATAGAATTATAGAGAGATAAGAGTAAATACAAAATAAATAAATAAATAAACTATGATGGAATAACTACACGCAGTATGATTGAGTAAGCTCCTACAAATTACATAGGTATGATGGCAAGGGTTAATAGTTAATGTGCAGCGTTGATTAACTTAGTGCAGTGTTTGTGATCTGAGTGTTGTAACCATTCCACACAATTTTCCAGTATTGGTATCTATGGGTTAAAAATTAAACAAAGATCGATTTGTCGTTCTCCGTTACCGTTTTTTAATCTCTTCAGACTGACATGACTCCGGATTATAGCCTATCAGTCAAGTATGTGACAGAGTCAGATTACAGAAGCTGCAATAAGAGGAAGAAACTAGAGCTAAAGTTCAGTATTTACATTGAATCGTCCTTTCATACCACAGCTACGTTATCTATAAGAACTGGGTTACTCATCTGAGTTATGAGATTAAGTAAACATCTTATTGCAATCAATATTACTCAGCTGATGAGGATTTGGGAACACCTCATTACCTACTAAATTTAATTATGTAAACTAGTTGTCTCTGATGTCGAAATGTTGCCAAGAGTTCTATTTTGGTGATATTTTAACCTGCGGTCTGTGAATAATACTTGGTTACACCGCTTTGGGATCATGTCAAATCATCAAAGTGTTACTATATTTTGCTGGTAAGCTGGTAATGAGACAAAGAGAATACCTAAGCACCTATAATACACCGGTTGTAATCGATGTGTATCTAATGTCAGATACACAGTCTTCCGTTTGGCCCTCATCGTCTTCGCCTTTTTTGCATAAATTTAAACTGACATGACTTTTGTTTCTAGGAGTAAAGTCTGTGCAGCGTCAGATTTCAGACCCTGCACTAAGAGGAAGGTGAACAAGAGCTATTTTCAGGTGCAAATATTCTAAACATTAGTATCAAATTGAGGTGGACGTTTGAATGCATTGAATAATTTGATGTCCTAAACGTTGATTATAGTGCTATATTGAAAAATTAATTTTTAGATACTATAATATAGTAGGCTACTAATAAAAAATAAACCAAAAGCTATGTATATTTATTTACTTCTACAGAAGATACAGTCAATATGTTTTAAATATATATTTATTTTTAATTAGTCGTTACAAAACTTTCAAATATTTAATATCACCAATTTATGGACATCGCATAGTAAGGTTTAGTAATTATTTTTATCCTGGAGTAAAAGTTACAAAAAGCACTATCTGCAACATTGTTTTTACAGTGTTATCCAGCCAAAATATACACAAAATACATCATTAAACTATTATAAAACCATGAAACTTATTATTATTGCTAATTTTAAAACATCTAATTTTTAAAATGTATTATATTTTAGAATTATATAAAAATAATAATCTATAGGAAAAGCCTACATGGGCAGTCTGCTTGTGCGAAGGCCTCTTGCTTTCATCCGCTTAGTCATAAAAATAATGAAATGACGGAACGAGCGAACAAATAATAATACATTTTATTAGTAGGCTAAGCTTTTGTTTCTCCTTGAGATTGAAAAAAATTAAAAGAGAAACAAAAAATGTAATGGCAACATTGAAATACAATAGCACAAAACAAGTCGAAAACATTAGACTCGACATTAAGAGAAGCAACATTGCATTGTAAGACTGCAAAAGCTTCTTTAATTTAACATTTTCCCAATTGTACCTGACGAGATAATAATTGTTTTCAGTGATAACTAAAATTTAAAATTTACATACAGAGTAGTTTTATATTTTAACTACTACTTAGCAGATATTACATTCAGACCACAGGCATTCAACAGTGCACCAATTACTCTTAGAAAAATTGGTGTATAGAATAAAGAGTATTAATTCCTTTAGCTTTTAAACTACCCAAGAAGGATTTTATTTATGAAAATAAACCACGAAACCCCCTTGACAGGAGCTTATTGCATTCAATATTGAGAAATAGGAAATCATTTTCCAATTTTATTCTATTTATAAAAGACATTCTAAACGTTATTTCGGATTTAAGTACTTTTACTGCTAATCATTATTCGTTCATATCGTTATCAAATAAACTAGATTCACACAAAAACTGTAAGGACTAAAAGTTTTGAGTATTCGATTTTTCTTTGATAACATTATTTCTAAATTAGTTTACGCGACACCAAAAAACCCTTTATTACAGTTTTAATAAAACTTAAGTGATTTAAAAAATTAAGAGTTTTTAGTATATATTTGTTTTATTTTTACTTGTAGCTCTATAGATTGCATAACAATTTATAAGGATGACGTTTTTCAATATACATAAAGGCCTTTTTACTTTTATACTAACATTAGTTTAGCACAAGGCTGTATTGTCACGTTGTAATTATACTGAAATTTTTATTATTAAACAAGTTTAATATTTTTTAGTTTAGCCTAAAATGGAAGTACAAAAACCAATGTTGTATGTCGCAGGGAGTTTAAAATAATTCAATAATTATAATATAATAAGAGTATATTTAACCAGGTTTCTTAAGAATGCCTAGGTACAATTACAGGGTAATCGGTCCAACAATTTAAAATTAATTGCGTAAAACACACACACACACACACACACACACACTAGTAGACAATATTCTAATTCTATCTTTGAGGATATAAAGATTTGGAGTCATTTTAGTCATTATCAAAAAGTATGCGGGGCTAGGCACTAGATTTAGATTGTTTCTAATAAACTAATAAGGAAGTTTTATTGCATGTTCAGTAGAATATCCTTCATAACTTATAATTTTTATGAATGTAAAGGGATTTCCCAATGTAATTTGTGAATGGTTTATAGTTTATTCTTTTATTTATTTGTAATGTTTATTTCATATTATAAGTTCTCATTCATTACAGTGATGAGTACAGTATATTTTAACAGTTTGCCTTACTTTGTTCATGCTGAATACATCTTGCATCTTTATTTATGTTTTGCTGTCGAATTTATCTTTATCATCTCAATAATTCCATATACCTCTAATTCATTTCATGTAACATTGTGCCTTTACTTATTCCTACTATTTGGGTTAGTATATAGTTAGATTTTAAGCTATTCTTTATTTCTATCTATTTTTAAAGTTATGTTTGTTTTATTCAAGACATTTATGTATGTCATCAAGTTTGTTTTGTAAAGAAAATATATAAATATTGAAAATTAATAATATTATGAATTAAATGTTTCTGCTTTCATCAATATAACTTGTATTAAAATTATCAATAATTAAGAAAATAAAAAAATATAGATATTAATAAAATTTATATAGACAAAATAAATGCTCTTAACTCTTGAATTTCGACCTCATTCAAATCTATGAAAAGACTCTATGGGCTTCCTATATATAGTCTTTTGGCGCTTAAAGTTTTGGGATTTATTATTGTCCTAGCTTCCATAGTTAGATTATTATATTCCTTATGTAGTCTGTTGTCGATAAACTGTAAGCTGTAACCACTGTGCCAATAATTGTTGTAATATTGTAATGTATTTTTTAGTTACTAGTTGTGTTTTTTGAAGTCGTGAGTCATTTAAATAAATAATAAATAAATCTGATTCGTTCAGGTGGATTAAATTCATTGACAATAAATATATTTGTATGGATTCGTTTCGAGATTCATTATATATAATAATTTTCTTTTCTAATTAATACATAAAAAAATTACACAATGTTTTGTTTGATTCATATTACATTGTTATTGTAGTAAGGTAGTATTAAGTTTCTTTTTACAATGCTTATTACAACTTTCACTAAATTATATTAACGAGAATCAATAAATTTAAATCTTCGAACAAATTGTTTTCAGATCTAAATGAAAAACTAATAATTTATATTTAAATTATGTTCGAAATAGTTTCATATTTCATATTAAATATAAAAAAAATTTAATTTTGTAGTATAATTTAATCACTAATTATTATTAACTGTTTGAGTTACATTGTGCACGTTAAAAGCAAATAAAACATACTAATAATTTGGATCTAATTACTTAAAATTTACTATACACAGTGAAATTCTTTATGTTGAAGAGATAAAGTAATATAGACACTTGTAGAGAGTCATTGTGACATATTTTAAAATACAAAAATAGAATATTGTTACCTTGTTTTAAATGTCTTATTACACAGGAATTTTTGATGAAAGTAAAAGTCATTATCTTACAAAATGTTTAAAGGGGTGTGCTAATACATTTTTACTACAGTTTTAAATTAAGAATTGTGCACTCTGAAGCTACTAATGGATCACTAACTTACAAATCCTTCTTAAAAAGCGTTTTTAATTGAGTTTTCTATATTTTATAAAATGTTAAAAATATGAAAATGTCTAAATCCTACGAAACAACTTCCTCAGTAATTTTTTTTTTACTTTGTTTCAAAGCGTAACTATTACAAATAGCAGCCTGAAACACAATTTGAAAGAAATGTGTTTTTTACTTAAGTATAAAAACCTAATACGTTATGATGCGTTTTAATGCAGGTAAAAAAGGACTAGATCAGCCTGGCCATATTAAAGGATACCGCTATGTCCGTAAGACGATGCACACATTCGTCATACAGATATCAGCTCAACAAATTTCAAAATTACCATTATTACAATTGTGTATTGTAATAGTAATGGAGGGATAATTTCTATCATTTTGTATATATTACACTTTCTATATTGTACTTTTGTGATAGAAAAACAAATACTACCACAAACGTATTAAATCATACTAAATTACATGACATTACAGAGATGTATAAACAGCACACAGTGCATTTGAATACGTTTATAATACCACAATTAAGACACTTAAAATATATTTTAATCTAGCCTTCCTTAAGAAAAACCTAAATATCAAATTTTACTCTTTATGCGTTATGCTTTTAAAAAAAGCATACTGTATAAAAGTTATATCAAATTTCTCGAAGTTAGGCTTTAAAACTCATGAAAGATAGAACATCTGATAGTATAATGTTACACACTAGACAATATATTTACCAGAGACGCTGTACATCAAAATTCACTTCGTACCTCAGTCTTTCTGTTTGTCAAGTTCTATTTGAACATAGTTTTATTTGTTCACCAATCACTAATCAAACCCTGTAATGATTGTTTGTATTTATAATAGTTATTATAGATCGCCTCTTATAGAGACCCCATAAAGGGAGTTAGAGAGTTATATGTGTCAGTCCTGTTAACTTTAGAGAAGGGATTGGTAGCTCTGTCCAGTGCTCCTGAGTTAAAGTGCGTAGGGGAAAATACTCCCTTATATTTAGATTAGCTATTTCCTTTAACACTAAAAGAGCACCAACTCCTCCAGCAAATATTCTCCGGAACAGACTAGACTCATCGGTTCACTAATTTATGGCATATATCTCAACATTTTTGGTGTGTTAGGTGGTAATCCTGGTCATCAAAATAAATATCCTTGTCAAAACTAAAAGTGTTGCATAAAGAATATGTAGGTGTATAGACAAAATCAATTTTTTTTACCCCAATATGTCCTTTAATGTAGACGTCTATACTACTACACCGTACTGCAAAAAAGTGCCAGTGTTACAGGTAATGGGTTAATCGTAATTTTATTACTAATTTCATTAACGTTTATATTTACAGTAATTTTAATAATTTAGTTTTGAAATTTATACATACCTTAATAATACCAGTGGAGAGTACACTACACCACGTCTAGCAGAGGTTGCATGCCAGATACCGTTTATAGGTCATTTCGTTCCCAAGATGTACTACGATAGTTTCACATTCATTCATTATATGTAAAATGCTACTAAACATTCACCCAGAAAACAAAAGTAAAACTTCCTTCAAATTTTGAACTACGCTCGGCTGAATTCCGTGGTTGTATATGCACAGTCCTATAGTTCATTTTTGTACAAATATTTTTATGCACAATTTAAAGTCTACTAATATTTTACATGTTTTCCAAAGAATTATATTCTCGTTCATTGTGCTTGGTTTCACAGCAGTGTTTTAATAATAAAGGTTGTGGTTTAGTAAGGTGAGTACTACAAGACAAATGTATCCTGAAATCGAATTTAATAACTTTGAAATGTTGATATTATACTCCATTGTCATTTAGTTTTTTTTTCTTTTTAATGTTTTATTAAGCTATATACCTTGTAATTATGTCACATGTTAAACTCTCATATGATTGTTCTGACCTTTATAACAGATTGATCGATTGTATGTTTTCTCATTACCAACATAGTTAAAAATAAGCCCAATGTAAAAGCTAATGATTAGCCAACTCTAATGGAGTGCCATACAACGTCATTTAACTCATTGTGGCGTATATAAATATAAAATTTTGCATTTTAATTCAGACAGTTCTATATGTCAGTTCTTTACGAGATATCGCACAGATATACAGGCAGACAGAGAGTATTAAACTTTTTCCAGTCCCCTCAGTGGTAGATTTTATTTAAGATTTGCTTACTAAGATGGTTATTTATAATATAAAATTTATCAAATCTTTATAGATTTAGACGATGTGTAATTGGTGGTTTTATTGTTATATGGATGTCGATGCAAAGGATAAATAAGAACTGTATAATACACCAAACACCCCAAACTAATTAATAAACGCCAGTATTGTTTTTTTAGAAATATACACATTTTATAATTATTGAAGTACAAGTTATAAAACGCAAAATATTTCATCAGTTTAATGTTTAGGATTACATGTACTAAAAGGAAGAGCGAATAACCTCCTTAATTTCAAAAACGACTATCTTATGTACGATTGTATAAATGTGGCTACAAGTTCTTATTGTGTAAACTGTTAACAATAAAGTCACTACTCTCATCGCGTCGTATTGTTGGTGACTAAGTGCTCGCTTTTGTTCGCTGTCACTTGGGGGTGTTCTGCTCTGAGCTCAATATATCACAGCAATCGCTCTCATTTTAGGAAGGACTTTCCCAACTACCAGGATAGTTCCTTTAGTTTCTTTAACAAATATTCTAAACAATTGTGTTGTTAAAAAGAAGAATAAAACATCTCCAGAATATCTCATAATGTTTTTAATACACATAATTATATAAATTTTGTACTTATTATACAAAATATTTATATTTTATTTATTTTGTTATTCCTATGTATGTAATTAGGGTTGGATATTGCTGTGAAAAATTCCCTATTAAACATACTAAAATAAATTTTACCAAACATATTATATCAAAAATTAAATACGTGTTTCCAAAAGATTTTAATTTTTAATAAAAAAATTTCAGAAGGTTTTTAAGAAGTTATGTGTTTTTATGAAGTTAAAATTCTACTCTTTCAACCTCAACTTGTACTGTGAGAGTACAAAAATTCTATTAAAATACTGTACGTACCGCTGTGTATAAATAGCCACACTAGGCCGTTAAACATTTAGTTACTAACAAAAACAGGAATTAGTAAAGAACAAATCAAGTTTTCATATTTGAATTAAATGTATTTAAATTTGGTTGATATCTCATAAACCAACAGAATAACTTAACACCTAAGGTAAGTAAGATAGACTACAAACTGTTAATAGTGTTAAAAAGACATCAGTTTCTAATTTAAGCAAATGTTGGTAACTAAAACCTTGCAAATGAGTCCTAGAAAATTCAACCTATCAATACTTAATTATGATGTCAATGGTTTTATAATCTCCAGTAAACTCCAGTACCTGGTACTGAAGCAGTGTAATAAATAACTTAAAGACCATTAAAGAAATTACAAGCATAATATGCTATTAGAAGGAATAATTTTTTCCAATAATGCTTTTACTCATATCCTGTAAGTACTTAGTTTGATGATTTACTACATTCAGTGTCCTCAGATTTAAAAGTTGAAACTATAAATATAACCTAATGTAGGTTCATAATCTCTGCAGTAGGCGGAGCTACTTGAGTATAACTATGTTAACACAACATATACTATTGAAAATGATTTATTAACTAAATTATAAATAATTTATTGTAGCTTGTTGCACTTTGGAACAAGTACATGTAATTAATATAATTTTTAATCATACAAAGAGGAAAGGAACTAAAGACAGGATATTTCAATTTTTAATTATATAATTTTGATAACTTTTACAGTTTTTACTACCGTATAAAAAGTCTTTTTCATGTTTTAACATAGTTATAATATAAAAAGTTTTATTTATACAAAATCGGTAGGCAGTATAAATATGGTTAACCTCGAGGATGTACGTCAAATAAAACAGTATCATATATAGCGAATTATTGATTTCAATATAAGATCATGCATTCTTCGTAACAATCAAAACCCCAAAATGTGTACTACATCAAATTGTGCTGCTCAAGATGGGTTACACTCTTCTTTAAAATGGTAGATACCGGAAACCATGACATAAAGTTATGTGTTCCTTTGCATTCTTGACGTAAGGAGATTGAAAGAGTAGTCTTACACTGCACTCTATACCACTGCTTCAGGATGGGATACACTTCGTCTTTATGCAGAAATAATTCAGAAATATGTCACAAAAAGTACAACTTTTCATTGTAATTATGTCTCATATCATCCTACTTTTAGACGTGCAATATTTGTCTTCCCGGAAATCAAAATTCTATAAATTAAAAAAATTCAAGAGCGATCATTACAAACACAGACAAAGCTAAATACATTGGTAAAGTACCAAATATGTAATATAACATAATGGCTATAATCTATCCATGTTTTGCTTCAGGGCAGATTGCAATGTATGTCCTAACAACACTGAGTCATTATAAAAAATTCAATTCTCTCTTTATTATCTCTAACGTAATAGTTTTCGACTAAGGAGACAGTTTATACTGTATAAAGCACAGAAGCTTGGGTTTTTTTTATTGAAAGAGGAAGTTTTACTATGAGAGAAATTTACCATAAGCTGCGATAATTCTGGCAGTGGTGGGAAGAGTTAAAAATATGAAGGTGCACATATTTTCTGATTACGTTTTTCCTAGCCTGACAAACATTAAAATCTACTTTCGCATAAATACTCGTTATGTTATCTTCAGATTTATTTTTTTGAATCGATAAGGGGAGGTTTCATGTGAAAGAAATTAATCGTAAGTAGCGTTAATTCTGGTAATGGTCTGAAGGGTTAAAATATAAAGTTTAATATACAGGTGTGTTTATATTATTATGTTTTTTCCTAGCCTGACAAACATAAAAATCTACTGTTATACAAATTGTAGTTGTGCTATCATTAGTCCACCAGATAAATATAGTAAAATTGACTGGTTTAGGAGTATGTATATGATTGATTTCCTTATTATGGGAAATGTCTTGATGGATTTTTGTCAACATGGCTTTGTGTACTTATATAATGCAAATTGGTTCATTGCACCTGGAATGGACAAGAACTTATATTAGTAACCAATTACACAATATCAATTATCTGGATTTTTAAAGGTGGAAGACATTTGTCTTTTGAAAAGAAGGTTGTTTGGATAAACTAAACACCCTTACACTATTCTTAATTGTTCTATACAAAATCTTAGGCTAGTCAGTTACAACAGCGATACAACCCTTAACACGTCGTATCTTCCTTCATATTTAATTAGAAAATATCTAAATCCAAAATAGTTACTTTCATTCGGAATATACTTTGCCTCCAAAAGATAAATACGTTATCTTTAATAATACTGTAAAGAGTGACAAACAATAAATTCCCAGCGCTACACTCTGTTTTATATCGGTGCTTCTGACTAGAATCAACTTAGCCAAATGCAGGTAATTCTGAAACATGCTAGGTTCTACATGTTTCTAAGACACAATGTTAGGGAAGAAAAATATTTGTTGCTGCAAAACTTAATATTTTGTTGATATATAAAATGGTGATCACTTACAAATATAATATAAGCAGTTACCCCAATTTAATGCCATATCTGAGGAAATTTGTATAATTCATACACCGTTCAGTTGTGTTCCTTCAAAACGTAAAACTTCCAATGAAAAAGATATATAGATCCATATCATAAACACCATTTTTATCTAATCACCGTGAGATAAATTACGAGTAGCCTATTGATACAGCATCTCATGTTAAAAGTTTATCCTAAATCACTTATTATTTTAATAACAATTAGTCAAAATTTGAGCCTATGTAAATGATTAATATTTGATATAAAATAATTAAAAAATATTTCTATATATAAAATTTACAATCAGTATCCTATTTCTGCAAAAAAGAGTATTTACTACAACTTTACGTATAGGCTAGTTAAGCTTATCTTGGAATATTGTGTAGTTAAATCAGTTCTTTTATCAAAATAAAATAGGCGCTGCATTGGGCGCCAAACCGTTAAATTGTGTTTTTGTTTTTATGATACTTTTTTGGCAAATTGTAATTAACTTGGTTTTTAATATAAAAGTCAAAATCTTTATACTGGGGTTTTGGTATAATATTTAAATATGTGTATATGAGAAGTTAAATTTTAAGTTATGTTTTAAAATTTAGTTCAAAGAATGTTTCAATGGTACTGTGCCAGCTAGTATGTATAAGTCCAAGAAATTCACTCAAGGGTTGAGTGATTGTGGTGGATAATTTCATATATTGTAATAAATTTTTTAAATTCATTGACCTAGAATGGAATAAACGGGTTTATTGAAGC
The DNA here is from genome assembly GCF_021130785.1 of Homalodisca vitripennis. Classification (NCBI taxonomy): domain Eukaryota; kingdom Metazoa; phylum Arthropoda; class Insecta; order Hemiptera; family Cicadellidae; genus Homalodisca; species Homalodisca vitripennis. The sequence continues at coordinate 155,389,337 of NC_060208.1, forward strand.
ATTTAATAAGAATATTTTGATAGTTTGAAAATATTATGATTACAATTATGAATTTAATAACGAGGTGGATAAACACAACTATGTTTTTAGTTAGGGACAGCAATTATTTTAATATAACAAGAAATTACTTTAAGGTTTTCTTTATACGTTCATTGTTATAAATTCTTCTTATGGTATTATTGATTGATGAGGGACGAGTCATATATAACATGTCTCAATAAATTCATAAATTATTTAGAAATTTATCTATTCAATTTCATATCCCAATATTGTTTTAGGTTTATAACTAGTCAATCTTTTTTGTAAGAAATTTGCAATGGAATAAAAATAAAACTAATATTTTGAAACAATAAATTATGCTTTTAATGTTTAGCAGGTTTATATTTAAACCTTATATATTAAACTATTAGTAATTATTTTATGCAATATTGGATAAATCCCTTTATTCTTATTTAACAGAATATATATTTTTAACATCATTTAAAATTATTTATTGTGGAAAAACAATCATAAATCAATCAACATATTTAACAGCACTGCTACATCAATACTAAAATTATTCCGTACCTCGAATTACGGTATTCGAGTTAGGTTAATTTTATTATAATATATATATATATATATATATATATATATATATATATATATATATATATATACAGGGTGTATATTATGTCTGGAAACACCCAAATATATCCTTTAATAATTTAAATATAAATTTGAAACCTCTTACAATCGTAATAGAGATTGGGCATCTACTTTTTGGAACAATGTTTTGTTATGTCACACCAACGGGGGACGTCCTGCCGAGGGTATCGTGAATAATTCTTAATGGAAGCCTATACCTTGTGATACATAATTTTAAAGGTAATAGCTTACTGAATTGAATGCCACAAACCGCATCTCAAAGGAATTATTCTATCAGAAAATATAGCATTTTTAGTATTGAAAATTTACTGATGTTCAACAATGTAATTTTAACATGGTTCTGCCACAAAATGTGTTACACTAATTTTTTTAGCATTTTTTAAAATGTTCAATTAAAATAAAATAAACAATTTATTTTTAAGCTCGGTTTCATTAGTACAAATTTACCAGTTTTTATTACAATGAATAAAACTTATGAGTCACTTTCTCTGATTACTTATGAAATCTGTACTTGGTGTTTTCCAGTCAGCAGGAAGGTTTAAAGAGACAAAGGTCACTAGCCTATGAGAAACATTATTGTGTTATTAATCATCTGGTCTACAGGTTTCAGTTTGTTGAGCATGGAGCATTTCACTAGACAGGTCTAAGCTTGGGAATTACAAATGGACAAAAGGTCATATCATTCCTATCGAGTTAATCAGTGTCTCTGAAGCATTGCTGTCAACAAGTTATCTAATTACAGTAGTTCAGTTTTTATTTGGCATTTTAATGGAATTGTCTGAAAGAGAACGAATTACTCTGTTGATGATGCGAGGATATGGCGATCGTCAAAGATCTTATCGGGAAGTTTGTAATTTGTTTAATGACACTTTCCCAGAAAGGAATCCCATAAGTGTTTCAACAATATCAAAAACTATTGAGCGTTTTTGAAATGACAGGGAGTGTACGTAATCGGCCAAAGTCGGGTAGGATACAATCTGCAACAGATGAAGAACATGCACTAGATGTTTTGCAAACATTTATTGAAGACCCACATACATCGCTCAGAAAAGCTGCACAGCAACATGATATGCACCCTATGTCTGTGAGTAAGATTTTGAAAATTAATAAATACAAACCATTTAAAGTTCATTTAGTCCAACAGTTAAGTGAGGATGATTACGACAGAAGAGTTGAGTTTTGTGAACTTGTGATGCGCAAATGTGATGACAAATAGAGATTTTCTGACCAACATACTATTTTCTGATGAGGCAACTTTTTTCCTAAATGGCAATGTTAACAGGCACAATTGCCGTTACTACTGGGCTAGTGAAAACCCACATTGGATTACTGAGTCCCATTCACACAGCAACCACAAAAACTGAACGTATGGTGTGGAATTTTAGGTAACAAAATTGTTGGACCCTTTTTCATCAATGGAAATTTAAATGCCGAACTTTACTACAATATGCTCCAAAATGAAAATAATCCCAGCTATTCAAATTGCATCAGGAGAATACTTTGATAATGTATGGTTTCCAGCAGGATGGTGCTCCAACCCCCATTTATGGGAGACAGGTAAGAGAGTATTTGGATTTAAGGTTTCCCTCATAAATGGATTGGCCGAAGAGGAGAAATCGAATGGCCTCCAAGATCTCCAGATTTGTCACCAATCGATTATTTCCTATGGGGGTCATTGAAAAGCCAATGTTTATAGAAGAAAGCCTCATAATTTGGAAGACCTAAGAAACAGGATTATAGAGGAGATTGCTTTGATAACTGAAGAAAATGTTAGGCAACTCTGTCGAATCATTTTACACAAGATTGGCTCATTGTCAAACCGTAGAAGGAACACAGTTCGAACAATTGCTTTGACACCAAATGCAGGTAAAAAACGTTTGTTGTAAGACTTTTTCTAACAGCATACATTATTTTTTATTTGTAATAAGAAATCAATAACATAAGTATTTCCATAATTGTACTGTAATAAAAACTGGCAAAATTTGTGCTAATAGAACCAGTTAAAAATGAAATTTTTGTTTTATTTAATTGAACATTTAAAAAAATGCTAAAAAAATTAGTGTAACACATTTTGTGGCAAGAACCATGTTAAAATTACATTGTTGAACATCAGTAAATTTTCAATACTAAAAATGCTCTATTTTTCTGATAGAATAATTCCCTTGAGATGCGGTTTGTGGCATTCAATTCAGTAAGCTATTACCTTTAAAATTATGTATCACAAGGTATAGGCTTCCATTAAGAATATTCACGATACCCTCGGCAGGACGTCCCCCGTTGGTGGTGACATAACAAAACATTGTTCCAAAAAGTAGATGCCCAATCTCTATCACGATTGTAAGAGGTTTCAAATTTATATTTAAATTATTAAATGATATATTTGGGTGTTTTCCAGACATAATATACACCCTGTAATATATATATATATATATATATATATATATATATATATATATATATATATATATAATATATATATATATATAATGTAATCCGAGTGTAATAAATTAGTAGTATACAATTTCATAAAAACTGAAATCAAAACAGAATATAGGCTAACACATACTCAAATTGACCAAATTGACGTTACGAATTATTGAGAAGCGTAAACATATTTGGCACATCACTAGCCAAGGCTACACTTATGTTGGCATCAGATGAGCGTGGTGACACAAAACCTCGCAGCGTGCAGAATACTGAAACATGTATCTACACTACTTAGTAGTGTAACCACGATTTCAGACGGTGCACTAATGTAGGTGAATTAGAGCAAAGCCATTCACTTGTATTTCTGGTTCGAATCACTCACATTTCTTACGCTACAGATAGTTTGCCTGACCCAATGAATACCCACACATTAAAAACACACACATTTAACTAAGAAGCGTACTTCGATCAATAAGCGATAATTTGCGACCATTTAAATTCACTTCCAAAAAGATTTTTCTATTTACTTGGTTCAATTTGCCTCATCGTATCTTTGTGATAAAAAATAAACATAACATAAACCAATTTCAATAAAAAAGCGTCCAAGTTTTGTTCTTATAATTTAATTTCGGACAGAAATTGCCAATACTATTAGTTATAAGTGCATTTTTTTCAACAATAATAAAATGAACTTACAAATGTAGGACTAGGGAGTCCTACGTCAATAGCCTTTTTCATCAACGAACGGTTTAATCCGCACATGTCCTGTTTACCGTATTTATATATAGGTGCATACAGATGTTTTAAAAATCTCATTTGGTAAAATATTTTTTTAAATTTTAGTATAAGATATCTGTAATGCCATAAGATACGGTTGATAGTATATATTTATGTGTGACTGAAATTCTATAGCGTTAAAAAGTGCATATTCCGGCTATTAAATTTCTCACCCGTTCTACTTAACTTGAGGAACAATAAATGAGTTTACATTGATACCGCAACCATAAAAATATATACATATGTTGGTCTCGGAGACTAACTTATGTTATGCTTTATTTCCTATTTCAATATTTTTTAAATTTTGAAGTAAAAAAATATGTTTCCCCTTTTGTCCTTCTTCAGCTCAAAGTTTCAGAAACTTACATAAAATGTTTATTGTCACTTTAACTTGCATTATTTCGTTAAATAAATTATTTTTTCTGTACTGAAAAAAGTTCATCAACGTGGTTTAAATTTGTAGAGGAATTCTACCATAAACATCTCTAGGTTTATACTAGTAATCTACATTCTATCTTTAGGGAATCCATATCTCTGTATGTAAAAAATATTTGGGTTACATGTTTTAGTCTTATAAATGAAATTAGTTAACAAATCATATTGTGAAAGTTATTTATAAAATTCTTTTGAGTAATTTATTACCCCATGTGATCGAGTTTTTTTAGGTAATAATTGGTTTTATGCGAAGGTTAAAACTTTAAGTTAACCTACAATGTGATCTTTGTACCTAAATACTGTAAACAGTAAAGTGGGTTTATATTAAACGGATTTTATTGGCTTGGAAACTCTTTAAGTGTATATTATCGTCAGGACACAAAAATACATGGTTTAAATTAGATTACTTTCCTTTTTTCATTTAAATTCATTTCCGTATAAATGTACATAACAACTTTAAATCATTTCTAATATTTTACAGTAGCTGTATATTATAATCTATAATTTTTTGGCAACTCAGTTTTACGGTGTATTTGTATTGTAATTTGGGTTTTAGCCAATGGTTATAAAAATTAATAGATAGTACTTTTTAAAATTTATTCCAGTATTTGCAATTATTCATGATATATATTCGTTAATGTTTCGTATATTCGATTAAATGTACGTGTGCGTTTATTTATTTATAATTTTCTATTTTATTTTTTATTCGTTATTTAAATAAAAACAAGTTATTAGAGATTTCAGACCATTTGAACTGATCAGGAAGTTATAAGTATAGTTTAAACCAATTATAATATTTAATTACTCAACGTACCAGGTAGAATGACAGACTAGATTGCGATCCATACATTTACTTTGCATTACCAATTTTACATCTACATGGACATTTGAATTTCCCTTTTCCTAAACTACTTAGTAAAGTTCAAAGTAAAATTTTTTTATGAAAAAATAATACATATCTAATAGTGAAATACAATTCTCTATTAATATTTTTATTAAAACTTACAACAAGGTTTTTACTTTTTTACCTAAACATATATTCCAACAAGAATATATGATTTAACTAAAAAAAGTTAAAAATACTATAATGATTTCAGAAGTGTAGACTTTTGTTATTTTTTATTTGACTTTTTAAAGTATTTACTCTTAACAACTCATTCTACTTCCTCAAATCGAACTATTATTAAGCAGTATTCCAGCAAAGTCAAGACGCTCTTCCTGCTTCCAATCTTAAACATCATTAGGTGTACCTTATTGTAATTCTAATAAGATGATTGGTAATAACTAAAGAAACAAGACAACTGTTTAACTAAATAGAAGTGAAGTTTCATCCGAGGTTCAAGGCCATAAATAATTTTATTTTTCATGTACCTTGTAATGTAAAAGAAACTTAGATTAAGATTAGTAAAATCTAATGAATATGGGTATTACATTGTCGAAATCGGCGTTGTCAACATAGTTTAAATCACATACAGAGCCTTCAACTATCTAAGCCTTCAAGTATCTAATATATACCACGATTGTCCTGAATGATAATCTTCAATAACCCTTAGCCGAATCATAAATACGAATAATAACACCATAAGTGAACTTATCTTCTCTATGTGGCAGTAAAATGTTATACAAAAATTCAAATACATAACACAACCCATTCTTACAATTTTGTACGCAAAATTTAGGCTTCACTGACGCTGAGCCAATTCCTATGGAGAGGCATGAAACCTGCTCATTACTTTCTATGTAAAACAGAAATGTTATAGCAAGTTTTATAGTACACAAAGTTTTCGATGTACCATGCGACTTAGAATTAGACAGATGGATGAGTTGTAAAAAAATATATAGTATAAAAAAAATTATGAATAGAAGTAAGCAAATAATAATATATGAACCATTTTTATTGAAACATTTATAAATACTCTTTTGACATTTTACTTTAATGCGTTATTAATCATAAATGTTGTTCTCTACTGTAAGAGAGAAATGTTTGACTATGTAATGGAAATTCGTTAATTTACCCGTAATTTTGGTACAGTACAGGAAAACAAGAATAATTTAGGTTGCCATTGAGAACTTAAATAATGGGGCGGAGAGTAATACATTCATTTCGCAATACAGTAATTCATTCATAAGCAACTAACAGTAATTTACCTGGCTTAGTTGTTAGTTTGTTTTAGTAGTCAGTTTCATAATTATCTCAGCCACTCACAAGTTGGATTAAATCAGAAAACGTTGTATATTTCTGAACTGTTAGTATTGTAAACATAGAAAAATGGTACTTTATTAATAATCCTTTGTAAAATAAACCTTGTATTTACTGTTTGTTAGAATTAAGGTTTTTTACGTTAATAATTACATAACTCATATTTATTTCAAAAACATATTTTTATAGCAATGCAGAAATTAAAAATATGAATGGAAATGAAGGGGATTTACTAAAATTGATAAAAAATGTAGGAATATTTTTATTAGCTGAAAGTAGTGACCCTTTACTAAATTACAAAAAACAAAGTATTTCCATGTTTCTCTATGCAGACACTATAGCAAACATATTCAATATAAAATGTTATTCGAAATTTAGTACAACGTTTTCTCTTGTAGAAGCACAGCTTAATTTCCTTATTCATTTAAGTAGGACCGAGGGTTAATATGTTCAATTAATAAACAAACAGTAGTTATAACATAACTTTTCATTAGTTAAAGCAATCATAACGTAAATATAATTTTTAATTATTGATCTGACACTGATAGTTTTCGTATATATAAATTATTCTGTATAAAATTGGTATTTCATAAAATTAAACATTTGAGCCAATATCATAAAACTAACTATCAATGTTAGTAAACTACCTAAATATAAGTAAAAACATCAAATGAGGTTTACACGTTAAACCCCAGGATAACACAATGCATGAACCACGGGACCTGAATTATGCATGAGTCTCTTAGTAATGCTGTCAGGGGTAGACATGAATCATGTCTTAAATATCGAGTTGACATCGTTTCGTAAATGGTGCATCTTCTCTCCCCATTTGATCTGACCTATAATATTCCTACAGCAATGAAAAAAACTCAAACAATATTACAACTCCTTATACATGCTCACGCGCGCACAAGTACACGCACACACACACACACACACACACACACACACACACACACACACACACACACACACACACACACACACACACATATATATATCTTACATAAAAATATAACAAAGGAATTTAAAAATATATTTCGTCTAAACAAGACATTTTCAAGATATTATGTAAATAGGTAAACAGATTCAGTAATCAGTAATCAAATCAATTATTTCTTGAAAACATACAACCAATACATGCATCAAAATTCCATGCGCTCACCTAGCGCGTGCGGAGTATAAAAAACTGTTCACTAATAATTATATAAATATAAGTTTTACTGTTGACTGGCAGTTCCATGAGTTATTTAATACTTCAGTTGTTTCTTACTAACTTAACAATAAACTTTAAAAACTTAACAATCATTAGTAATTAGTTAACAGTTATTTAATAAATATATTATATAAATTATCTAACAAGGAGTAATTAACCAACATACAAAAACATTCATAGCAGTATCAATCAAATAAATAATAGAACTTAACAATAAAGTGTAAATCTATTCGGCATTTTATATTTAACAAACAGTAAATTTTACAATATAACAATTCAAACATAATAAAAATAATCAAACATTACAAAAATAATCTAACAAGGAATAGTTAACCAGCATACAAAAACTTTTTATAACAGCATCAATCAAATAAATAATACAACATAACAATAAAGTATAAATATATTATACATTTTTATTTCAAAAAACAGTAAATTTTACAATATAATAATTCATACATCTATGGCTGTAACAAACTCAGTGGCTTTCATTTTAACTTTCGGTTTTTTATCTAAGTACAATTCATTTCCATATGATTGGAGAAATCTGTTGAAAATCTGTGGGCCCAAATAACAAAACTGATGTCTGCTTGATTCTTTAACAACAAAAGGTACTTTAAGTAAATCATACTGTGCTGCACGTGTAACTCTTTGTATCTGTCTATGTCAAACATTATTTTGGTTTTTATGAACATACATAATAGTACTGTACTTGTGCAGTTGATTAAAAGTTAGTATTTTGTGTTCAGAGAATAAATGACTAACTCTGTCATTACGTCTAACGTTATATACTCTACGCAACGCATGTCTCTGACACATAACAACTGGTTGTATAACAGTGGGGTATGTCCCTCCATAATGGATTATTCCAAATCTTAATAGGGGTTCAAACCATGTGATGTACAATTGTCTCAATTTGTCATTTCTCAAATAATTTTTAAAATAATACAATGCATAGTTTACTTTCCTTAGTTTTTTTTTATAAATAAGCCATATGGTGGTTCCACTTAAGCTGGTAATCAACAAATAAACCTATATACTTCACACTCTGAACAAAATCAATAGCCTTACAAGTACAATCATAAATACATTGATGCTTGTGACAAAACAAATTAAAAGTACTTTGCAGTTCAGTCCTACTTTCATCATTATCAAAAAATGCAATTCCCTATTGTATGCTGAGCAGACAATCGCTGTGTCATCTGCGTAAGCAAATACTTTTGAGCCTAATTGTAAGTTCAGCAAATCATTAATATAAATTAAAAACAATATGGGACCAAGAACCCCCCCTTGTGCCGTTCCAAACTGCACCTCTGGAACATTACTTAATGTGTTATTTATTTTTACCAACTGCTTTGATCCTGTACAAAAAGACTCCAACCAAGACAGTGCTTTCCGCCCAATTCCATAGGTTTTAAACTTGTTTATCAAAATATTAATGTCCAAAACATCAAAAGCTTTTTAAAAATCCAAATAGACTGCTAGTGTGTATTCATTACAATCCTTAGATGCTACTATGCTGTTTATGTGCTTTTCAATTGCCAAATCAGTACCCCTGCCTGGCAAAAACCCATACTGATTGGATGAAAATAGGGTCAGATTTTCAAAATACAGGAGTAATCTATTCCTAATAATGATTTCAAAAATTTTAGCTAAAGTACTAATTACATATATTGGGCGATACGAGGGCATTTCCACTGGGTCACCTGACTTAAAAATGGGAACTACAGAAGCTATTTTAAACCTGTCAGGCATTACACCCTGATCTAATGATTTTCTGAAAATATGACATAATATAGGTCCAAAAACATCAATGTTATTCTTAACAACATAAATATCAATTCCGTCTATGCCGGAACGTTTCTTATTTTTCATTGTTCTAAGGGTGTTTACAATTTCTTCCTCAGAAAAAACAAATTATCTCAAAAAAATTGCACTCTGAACTTGCTCTTCAAAAACATATCACTACCAAACTCATTATGCAGCAGATTTGAAATTACATTCGTAAAATATTCATTAAATGAAATGCATTTGCTATAGTAAATTCATTACCAGTAACCTTAACCTCTATACCTCCTATTTTAACGTTGCTTAAAGATACTTTCTTACTTTTTACAATCTTTTTTATCACATTCCAATATTCTTTAGAATTCCCATTACACTGCTCTACAAGTGAGGAACAATAATTAAGCTTAGCCTGCCTAATTTGTTGTGTAACAAGCTTAAAGAGGTTTTTATATTCCGTGCTTAGTACTAAGTTATCTCTATCTTTAGCAAACTGTCTGAACAGGTGGTTTTTTTTGATTAATTAGATTAATAAGCCTAATACTTGCCCACTCATTCCGCCTTCTATTCTTACTATTTAGTTTTTTTAATGAACAAGAGGCATTGTGACATCTGTTATATATATTATAAAACTCAGTTACACATTCATTTATATCAGATTCATAATTCAATACAGGTGTCCTATCAGACAATATCAGTTGCCTACGCAACATAACTCTGTCTAAAACCTTACACCATTTTTTCGGTTTTAATGTACTGTCTAAATTGGACAGAACGACAACTAACCCATAATGATCTGTAATACTTAATGCTACAACGTCTGAACTAAACTTTATATCTTTTGAATTTTTTACTAAAACATGGTCAAGGCATGATACAGAACCACTTACTGTTCTAGTAGGACTATTTACACAACTTTCGAAACCATAAGAAGAAATCAAATTTAAATATTGCATTCCTGAACCAGTACCCCTTAAAATGCAAATATTAATATCGCCAATTTTTATTGTTGGATTTGCTGACTCACTTAGAATATTTTCAAAATCATTTTAAAATTGATTGTAAGTGTGTTTACATTGACGGTAAATTCCAAACAGTGATAAATTAAAAGTTTTACTATTACAGTTTACATTAAAAACAACTTTGACTATCTCAGCTGTGGGTAGGAGGATGGGGCAGTAGCTGTATAATTGGAGGTCAGAGTTCATGTAGATAACTACACCACCTGCCTGATTGTCTGGCCTCGGCTGGAACAACATGTTGTAACCATCCATCTGATACATGTCCTCTTCACCACTTTTAATCCATACTTCTGTTAGTATTATAATGCTATAGGTGATTGGTAAATTATTTAAATGCAAAATCAGTTCATCATAGTGTTTTCTCAAGCTGCGAATGTTTAAACAGAATATTTTAATGTCATAAAAAACACTCCAATCTACCATTTAAATTCAAAAAAGTTAAACATTGCCACATATACAGTCTTAACACCTTTAATCCTTGGAGCTTTCACCACAACCTCCCATATGCTTGCTAACATCATCAACAGAGTACACACGTATTTTTCGGTCGTTTTCTGATTTCCTTACAAACACCTTGCCCTCCACAGTCCACACAAATTTAAACCCCTTCTCCCTAAGCTTTTTAGCATGATAGAGTAAGCATCGATTGTAGGGTGTTAGATGTTCATTAACATAGACATTTGTAGATGGCACAGCCCGAGAAAAATCAGTTGACTTTATGTTTGCTTTTTTACACGATTTCAAGAAGCTATCCCGCTTTTGTCGATTTGAGAATTGTAGTATAATAGGTTTTGGCCCTTTTTCACGCTTGGTGGGGATTCTATGAACAGCCTGTACATCCGTTTCAAAGTTAACTGGGACACCAGATAGTGTTGACAATTTCTCCACAATATCAGTCATTGTTTCACAATTCACTTCTGAAACACCCTCAATCTGAACATTTTTATTTCTTGTATATGGCTCCAAATTTTCAAGTTGAATCTGACATCTACTAATTTCTTTCTTCAGATTTACATTTTCATGTCTTAAATCAGAATTTGTTTTTTCCAGACTTTTACATGTATTCAAAACTTCTGTATTTTGATTTTCATATTCATCAATTTTATTTGAAAAGTACTCTAATGAACTTTTAAATTCTTCCATTTGTTTTGCCATGCTTTTTTCATAAAAAGAAAATTGTTGTTTAATTGTTTCTTCCATTTTCAATAAAAATTCATCATGCATTTTAGTTATTACATCTTTAGAAGCTCTACCCTTACCTGTACAACCCTTACACTTCCACTCATCCCTTCTTTTCTGTCCCATGCGGTTCCAGGTACTTTCGAGGATGTCAGCACATTGGAAATGCAATTTTAAATTACACATAGAACAAATTGCATGTTCACATTGGTCTGGGAGTGGGTCATCACATGAGGCACAGTCACTCATATTGATAAGTGAACATTAACTGAACATAATCAACAAAAGAAACATATGTTAATAAAACTAATTGAAGACCTGGGTGCAAAAACCACATAGCTCCACTCTTTTTCGTTATGGACTTTTCATGAAGTCATATTTAGAAAAAAATACTCTACAGTTAGGTGCAACAACCAGACAGTTCCGAGTAACAGTAATAGTATTATATATGGAATGGAACTGTATGGTAGTGTCATTCTTTGTAAAACAGTGCAAGAGCCAGATAGCTCCAGGAGCTGTGTTGTTTTTACCGCTGTGTCGAGTTTCATGCTTCATAATCCAGTGCAAGTATCGGATTGCTCCAGGAGCTGTACTGTTGTTGCACCAAATTGATCTAGTTCGTCTTTTTGCCGCTAGATTGCAGGCTATGCAGCATTTGTCATTGTTACTAAGCCACAAACAGCTGGGTCGTTTTGTTATAGCTATTTTGAGGTTATGTTTGTGTTAACAACCTACATTGTGTTGAATCTACGGTGTTAATACAGGTTTTGTTGTTTTGAAGGTTACTGTGTTGTTTTGAATGGTTACAAAATATGTTTAATATAGACAGTGATGACACGGATTGTGATCCGGATTATATGCCAGACTCGGACACCAGTTATGACTCTGATATAGTGCGTGGGAGTCATAAGTACCCTCTACACAGTCAATCTGTAAGTTTTCTTGCTACCCCTAGGCCTACAACTACACTAGGTACCACGGCTTCAACATCAACATCCCACAGCCCTGAAGTAACGCCTTTATTTACTAATGTAGGCCAAAACAATCAAGTGGGTAAAATACGCATAACAGATGAATCGAAGTGGAAAAGAAATGTTGAACAAAGAAAAGAGCCAGTGGCACGGAATACACCACTAGATCAGGTATGAAGAAACCTTCACGAGTTACAAGAGTAAACTGTAAATGCAAATATCGTTGTTTCAACTAGGTTCATCATAATGTGATGGATGAAGTCTTACATAAATTTAATAAGTCTGGTGATAAAGAAGCTCAGGACACTTATTTAGGTGGTTTAATAACCATGAAAGATATTCAGCGACGTAGGCCTAAAACAGGCTCAGGAAAGAACCGTGCCTATTTATGTGAATATAGAATTAAGATGGGTGGTTTTAAAACAGCCGTTTGTAAGAAAGCATTTTGTGCACGACACGGAGTTGGGAAGGCTAGAGTAGATCGCATTGTTACATGCTTAAAGGAAAACACTATTTTCCCAAAGATAATCATGGAAAGCATGCCTACAGGCCCAACAAAACAATCACACAACAGCAGAACAAAGAACGAAAATGTTCTATACTTGTCCCTAGAATTGAATATTAAAAAAACTGCATGATTTATACTTGGAAAAATATGAGCCTGATATATTTTCCATGTTACAAAAAGGTGATAAGGGTAATCCTAAAGTTAGTTATGAATATTATCATCGTAATTTTTTAACTAAATATAAACTGTATTTTGGCACACCCAGATCAGACACATGCCAACAATGTGACATGCTGGAAAATAAAATGAAAATAGAAAAAGATCCAATATTGTTAGCAAAAATAAAAATAAAAAAGAAGTACATGTAGCAAAATGTGACACGTTTTATGAGGAGTTAAAATTAAAAACAGCAGAAGCTGAAAAGAACGAAACAGTAGAAACTATATAATTTGATATTGAACGGAACATGACTCTACTAGAAATAACAAGTGGAGATGTTTTTTTATAAACGATTGCTATGGGTCTATAACTTCACGATTTGCTCTTAAAAATTAGGAATATAATTTTGCTACGCGTATCACGAGACCACAGGTATTAAAGGTCGAAATGAGGTGTTTGGTAAATCACTATATAGAAAATGAAATAAGTAGAGAGGTAAAAACTTTTTACATATTTTCGGACAACTGATCGGCACGAAAAAAAATTATGCCTTGATTCATTATTTTTACACTCTTGTGAAAGGATTAAAAAAGTTTGACTAGGTCATTCATTGTTACCCAGAACCAGGCCATAGTTACTTACCTTGTGAAGGAATCTTTGGAAATATAGAGTCATCGAAAAGAAAAAAAGTAAACCTATTTGTACCGAAAGACTATCATCATGTGATAAAATACACATAAAAAATGTGTTGTTGTTGATACAAAACAAGATTTGTTTTTACATTACAGTACACATTTTGTGAACATTTCCTAACCTATTGCTCTAGTATACGCTATAAGTAATAACACAAACAAAGTTTCAAATGAAATGGCTCTCCAAAATGAAAATTAAGTAAAAAAACGTAAACTTGAGAAATGGGTTAAATTTGGCATATCTAAATACATTCATGTTGAATACAATGTTAAGGCTTTGGTATGTGGAACTTCAGCAGAATGGTTGGTAAAAGACTATTACTCTGGAAATAAAAGAAGGTTAAGTGTTATTTTTACCTGGACTAGACGAAAGGTTGTATTGTAGACCTTTAGGACAAAACCCTAAAAACCTAAAAGACGTTAAATATCTTGCAGAAAAATATGAGCCTCCGGAATGTATTTGGTTTTATAATAGTCTTACTGAACGAGTAAAGAACTTATAGGGTATTGAAGAGAACACCCTAACTAAGTGTGGTTAACTCACTGATTAAAACAATGTAATAGACAATACATTAGGAATACGTGTATAATAAATAATTATTGTTGTATTTTGTCCCTTTAACATTACTAAATACCATGTGACAGAACCTTATTACATCGGCTCTGTGTGCAACATCCAGGCAGCTCCAATTGCAAATCTCAGGTGCAAAAACCAGGTAGCTCCACTTTTATGTGTATATATTTTTGTTTAAACCAAACAAAAATTTCAATATATACAGTTTTTAATATTAAGGGATGGTTTTGCCTATGTCATAAATTATTTTTATTAAGTAATAAAAAAAGTGGAGGTGTCTGGGTTTTGCACCCAGGTTTTCAATTTTTTATTAGGTACAAAGAATAAATAATTTTGCATAATACAAGGAATATAAAGTTATAAATTCAATTTGTAGATAGGTGTGTAGTTTAATAAAATTTTACAAATTAAAATTGTAAAGGATAATTTATATCTACAAGACATACCTTTAATTTATACCAAGCGGATGTTTAGTTTGTAGCAGCCTCTGATGAGCTATTTCTAAATCATATTTTTAAGTTTATGAGGATTCTGAATTTTGGTAATACTTTTTAAAGAAAAGCATTTGTCGATACTTTTGTTATGCTTCATTGCATGGGCCAAATTACGATTTGATTTAATTTTAAGGTTTGCATTACTGCAATTTGTGTTAATTTTAATGTCTAATGGAGTTATGGTCTCACCAATGTAGTCTTTCGGACAGTCTTTAAATGAAAATTAGTTAATGACTGCTGGATTCACAAATAATTTTACCAATTATCGGATAATTTCTTTATCTTGTGCTACTACGGAAATATTTTGAATTTATTATTAAACCGCAAAGCAGCAAGGCTTAAAACAAAGTTCACAGCCAAAAGGTTTGTTTACACTTTGAGTTAGGTCATCAGAGGGTAGTGTAGGTCTTACTAATGTTTTTTTTTAATTTTGGGGCTTTAAAAAAATTATTCTAGGTGGATTACTAAATACATGTTTTATTACAGGTGAAGCTTCTAGAATATTGTATGCTGTTTTTATTATATATATATATATATATATGTATATATATATATATATATATATATATATATATATATATATATATATATATATATATATATATATATATATTGTGTCAAGTAAAACACAAAGATAATATCTTTACGTTTCAAGTAAAAAAACAATCATCTCTAGTAATTCCCTACACCCTAAGATCAGTGTTGTATAAATAGTTTTCACTTTCAGGTTCTGTCTCATACCTTTATTATGTATTTTATTGAAATTCGGTGTTACATATCTTATGTCATAAAAATCTTAAAGATATGTAGTTCAGTAAATATCTTTCTTCTTGTGACAAACCAAATATGTGCTGGAATCGGATGCTTTTTAAGTCAAAAAGATAAAAACTTTTTATTTTTTAATACTTGTTATACCATTATGACAGTATTAAATACCAATTTTTTATGTACAGTATAAATATTTTTTCTTTGACTACTAAGTGTAAGAATTAGAACGAATAATCCTAACTGACGGACATACCTTAGTCTTATTTAAACAAACTTTTATGTTTAAACTCTGCACCATACACCGAAAAAAATTAAATACTGTATCTAGACATCCAGGCAAATAATATTTACAAAATAGGCCTATTTCATTTACTAAAATACCGCATGTCTAGTTCAAGTGCCACATGACTATCTGACTTAATTACACTCTTGGTATTCGTTCGTGGAAAGGTATAAACATATGTAGACTAGTACAGTGAAAAGGTAGAGGCCTTTGTTTTTAATTTTTTCTTTTCTATACCATTATAACGACTTGGATTGTAGATATTAATATTCCAGAATATTAATATTTGAATTATCAATGAGACATCCAAGACGATATAAAATTTTTTTTATTAGTAAGCTCCGAGTGAATATTCAGTACAATCTATTACTAGATTGTTAACTATTAAATATTATCTGGTTTGTCTAAAATAAAATCACAGTTCCAAATAAAAATAATGGATTTATTTAACACTGGCAAATTAATAAGTTCAATGTTTCAGAAATTTCATCACTCTGTTTTCCACAAAGAATTGACAAACCCTTTAGTAAATTTAAAAGGTCCATTGGCAAGAAATAAAATATTAATCAAATATATCAAACTATAAATCAGAGCTCTCTGCTGAAATAAAATAATAAATTTTTCACATAAAAATCAAATACCACTTGGAAATAACTAAAATAAAAATGTTCACTTCTAAGTTCACTCACAATTCAAAAATAAAAATTTAAACATCTCTTTCCACTAGTTGAACCTTAACTTTCAAGTCTCTGCAATCAGATTACAAGTCTCTCAAACAATTATTAAAGTTCAATTAATTACCAATTAACAATTTACGATAAAACAGTTCAAATTAAATATTAATTAATTTCCAAATATCAATTAAAGTTATTGACAAAGTTCAATTTTAATTTACTTTTCTTGCAAGTTTGAACCAAATGTAACTTGTATGATTCTATTGTGCTCTATTTTTTATCTAGAATCAGTTATGCAGATTGCTCTGTAGTTTTTGTGAATTTAATTTTTATTACGTATTTATTCAATATCATGTACAATAAATTTGGTGCTTACCTCAAAATCCCTCGTGGAAAAAATTTAGAAACACGGCGCACTGTAATCAACTTAATTTACGAAAATTACCACAAGAAGGGCGAAAATTTTGAGCTGGCGCATATATACTTCCCTTCCACCAATTCTGATGGACATCCGCGGTGTTCTCTCATTGGCCCAGCTGTATCCAAGTAGGAGAACAAAAGCCGTAACCAGACAAGTTCTGATCAATTCAAGGCAGTGAACCTTTTGCCTAACAATATAAAACTACCAGTAGGAACTTGTCAAAGGATTACATATTCGTTTTTATCCTAACTTCTTACAATCAAAAAACTCAAAATTAAATCCCAATAATTCTTTCCCAAAATATTAATTTAATATAAGTTTTTATAAAAAAAAATAAAACAATGTATCTTTAAAAACGCTACAATCATCCTTTTTTCTATGTTTAATTTTGGAGTAATATGCATTTTTATACAGTTAAAAGGTATTTTATAACACTCATCAGTCCTCAATGTCTAATGTTCTCATAAAAATTTCACTTTGTGTCTAGTCTAATTTTTTCTTTTATTATTTGTAATGATAATGGACTTACTACGCTTGCTTATTTTTATAATTTGCAATAATTTTATTTCCCGTTTCTTCACTTTTATTTCTTCATATAATTAACACGTACCTTTACATATCATAAAAGGAATTTAATTTCAAGAGCTTAGAAGGCAAAGATTCATAGTTTTGTTTAATAAATAGATAATTATACATATCTTACAATAAAATATACAAAATAAAGTAACTAGTCTAAATTCATCAGTTTCCATAAACAGCATGTGTTGGATCGTAAGTTACTATTCTAATTG
Source organism: Homalodisca vitripennis (assembly GCF_021130785.1). Taxonomy (NCBI): domain Eukaryota; kingdom Metazoa; phylum Arthropoda; class Insecta; order Hemiptera; family Cicadellidae; genus Homalodisca; species Homalodisca vitripennis. The sequence goes on from NC_060208.1 coordinate 155,407,361, forward strand.
CTGTTCGCATCACACTATATCAGCTGACATTGTTCATATAAAAATAAATTTATTTTAATCTACGTAGTGTGTTCCGGTGTTGTTACTTAATTAGCTGGTAACCACTTCTATGATCAATTAAATTTCATTTAAACACTTTTGAAAATATAATATTTGACATGTTATGGATAATACTCTTTCCACAACATAGGTTTTTTGTGTTTCAAATTATGTGATAAAAAATTCCTTGATTTATAATAATTTATTATCACTTAGTAGACAATGAAATAAATCTGGGAATCTAATAATTTCTTGTAATGAATTTATTTAACCAATAGTTTTCAATATACATATTTATAGTACAACATTATTGATATGATTTCGTGAAATTTATGATGATGGGAATTAAAAATATGTAAAAATTTTTCAACATTCATACTAAACTATGTTTAAATAATACATCATTTTTTATAATCCATAGTAATATACAGGGAATTTACTAAAGGTGTTCCTATATTGTGGTCTTTTTTCTAAAAGTGAAAATGAGAAAAAACTTCATATGGAGGTATGTCCTAAAACTTTTAATTTTCCGTCTATCTGTCTGTATGTGATTTTTACCAAAAAAGTTATATCTTTTATAGCAGTAAAGTAAAGTTATGAAACATTGCAGTTGTGTTGACCTTTTGTATGCCTATTTTAGAAAAAATATGAACAAATTATCTTTAACCGTTTCAAAATGGCAGCTAATCATAAATTTCGATGTTAAATTCCGCAAAATCGATACCTTGTATGATTATTTTACAAAAATATTAAGATGTTGTGAACTTTATTCTAAATTTAACAGTGGTATAATAAAATACTACATATAAAGGTAGAACTCACATTAATTGTCTGTAATTGTAATTTAGCAGTTACATTTGGTTATAATAAAATGGAAACAAGCAGCATCCCTATTACCCAGAAAACACGCACGTCTTTAAAAGTCATTAATAATAAAAATTAGTATAATACAGTAATAATAATTTGGGTAGCAAAAGGGATCATGGTTACTATATAATCCGTTCGTAGCTAACTTAAACAAGGTGCATAGCACTAAACAAACGATACACCATAAATATTCCAATAAGTTATTCCAAACGTCCTCCATTGAATACATTTTTGGTAAAATAAACACCTAAGTCATAGTTGTTTACTATCAAACGTTCAATAATTGGAAATAATGAAGCAAAATTCTCATTTAAACAACACATATACAAAACTTTTTTAAATATACCTTTAAATATTAATTGCACAATAAAATGATTACAATAATATACCGATAATTTGTAATTTAGTATTTTCATATTTAAAAAGCAACTTCAGTTTCTCATATAAGATGTTGCCTTTTTACGTTGGTATCAATTTTTGGGGTAAAATTAAGTTTTTATATTTTTTAGAAATTCAATTACAACATCGCTTCATTATGTAGGTTTTTAAGTCACTTTTTAATATTAGTACACACACAAATACAGGCACACACATTTATTTTTTTCTTTATTTATTTTGTATACTTTTTTCTCAATTTGTATGTCTTTTTAATTTAATTTCCTTTTGCTGCTCAACATGATTTATATTGTGATGTGAGAATTTCTCTTTTGATATAAACTAGTGTTCTGTTACCATAAATTTTTCATATTATTTGTTGTATGAAATATGTGTCAAACATTGTAAATTATTTTTATCCTATGTATTTTTTGTAAATCCTGTTTATAAGATGGATACAGTTTATTATTAATAATATTCATAATAAAAGTAAACAATTAAATAGTTTTAGTCACCCTATTTATTTTAAAGAAATAAATGAAATAGTTATACACAATTCAAGACTTATAAATATCTATGATAATTAATTGTTTTAGGTACAATATTTAACGTACAACTACAAGCAAATGAGCGTTGTAAAATATTTGGTTTGTAATAAATATATTCCGCAATAAGCTTTTTTCATATACAGTTTTGAAATTGTCCAATAATTATATAATAGTACCAAATGATCAACCTTCATGATGATACGTTAAACAAGAATAATTATTAAAGTAGAGAACCAATACAAAACTTTGAATAATAGTTGTTAAAATGATCTATCCTTTCAAATAAAAGTCGCGGCAAGTTAAGCAGCAGATTTAAACTTTACAAAAATTGCTAAACGATCCGTGTTTCTATAGATGCCATGAAAGTAGTTTATATATTAGTTTATAACCCTATTTTTTAGTTATTTTTTACAAATACAAATATTACATCTACCGAATATTACTGAAGGATAATTCCCATGTTATAATAAACTGTTTAAAATTTTTAAACGTGTTTGTGTTGTCAAACCTTTAAATATTTACTGTATGTCATGAATATATGTATCTTGTGAAATTGTTTGCTAAACAGTTAGATTTTAAATTACCCCTTGCAGCGTAAACAATAATGCACTTCAAATGTTTATGCAAATAAATTTCTGGTGCTTCCTCATTAAAAGTATAGTTCTGAAAATTACTTCAGGAAATAAAAGCTCGTAAAGCAACAATGTGAGTTAGAAGAAAAGGGCACGTATCAGATGAGAGTTTCCGTGTGAGAAATCATTTAGCGAGGACGTGTAGAGAAAGCAATTTAGAAACCGTTCGCCTGCCTAAATATGGTTGGCTACATCTTTCTATCTGATGAAGATTCTTTTAAAATACGTATATGAGAATGATAACAATAAAATTTTTTCATCGAATTGGCATTATCATGACGAAAAAGTGAGTTTTTTTTGTAGTTTTATTCTGGTATTCTGGTACTTATTAAATTATGCAAGTTTTTAAATGGTTTAATACTATTTCCTTCCCACTAAATACACCCCCATCTTCTCGGCATTATGTACTATGGCATCGAGGTTAATGTGGTTCTGTTTTATGATGTACCCACTGATGTCAAATCTAATAAGGTGGACCTTAAAGCCAGAGTTGGCACCACTGAAAACCGTATATAATGAATAAAAGTCATGCTTTTAACATAGAAAGACATTTTGCAAAAAATAACCAATTGTTTTTATTTCTTTAAAATTTCAACAAATGTTCTTGTAGGACCGGAATCTACATTTTGTAAAGTCTAACCCAGATTCGGACTTTAATAAAATGCTCGTTTCGTTAATTAATCTATGATCTATGTCTTATGATTCTTCTTTCATTTTATGCACACATTCAGGAATGCCGGGCATATATGTATTTTTATTACGAAATAATACTCACCAATGATTTTAAAATCAATGAGAAAACTATTTTTTTAATTTAAAGTTAGGTAATATTTTAGACACGTTATGGAGCCACGTACCGGAAACGCCTCATTGTTTTGTACTGCTGAATATATATATATATATATATATATATATATATATATATATATATATATATATATATATATATATATATATCATATGTCGTTGAGTGATGCATATATTAATGCTATGAATGTAGCGGTCAATTTAGTTGATTATTTAAGTGTATCAACTTAATATAAGGAGACATTTAACTCTCTTATCTACGCAACGCAATGTATTTGAATTAAATTTTGTGCAAATATTATGAGAATTATATGAAGTACTATAGCCCAAGAATGCTTAAAGAGTATATTGAGATCCAAGAGGAGTCATTTCAATATCAACACTATAGCAAGAATCCCGTATATCTTATTTGAACTCTCTAGCCAGAAGAAAGTTGAATATAAACTTATTCTGAAAATTAAGTTTATGTTTATAATGTTAAATAAACGCTAAGTTAAACTTCCAAAGGGTTTAAAGAGTTAGATAACTTAGAATTCTCGATGGAGATAAGTTAACATATCATCAGTTACTTTTATGAAATAGTGTTGGTTAAAATTTCGATGAAAATTAAATTTGTACAGCAATCTAAGAATTACGTTATATTCAATAACGCTATGCGGTAAAAATGTATATTTAAATATATTATGGTGGAAATATACTCTGTAATACGAATGATAGGTATTTCACGCTACTAACCAAGAACCGCCATTGCTGCTCTGTGATTGATGTTGGTCTAACAACATACGTCTTCTGTAGCCTACGTTATCAGTCAGCCTGTCCGACAGTCAAAGCCGTAATAATCTAAGTATAGGTAAAATCAATCGTCATATCAACCTGATACACATGAACCAGCAGGTTAATCTATATTAGATAATTAATATTGTAGTACTATATAACAACGGCATATGAAAAATTGCATAACTATTGGTTTCAACTCGTCTGATGATATTGAATGCTACGGAAAATTTTCTTTTCTGTCAGCCAACGAATTAATTAAATTTTATTCTGTTGTGATTATCTGTTCGTAGATCGTTATTCTGTATTAGATAACATGTGAAGTTATGTAAAAAGGAATATGAGGTAGAGACATAAAAGATTACGATATATTAAATGACTATAAATAAAATGTTTAAATCCTCCTAACATTGTTTACACTCAATAGTAAATTACGTGATTCAAGAAAGAAACATGAAGACATGTATAATAATTATGGAAAATAAGACTTTTTATTTTATAAGAGCGATCAAGTGAGTTGTAAACTAATAACCCTTTATTTTAACAATGCACAAGTTCCAATGAAATCCAATAATTATACTCAGTATAAATTAATAGCAATTTTAATTGCAATCAACACCAATAATAGAGCAACGCCAAGCTATCATTTTTACTTTTAATTTATTCTCACTATTTCTTATTTATAAGCCATCCAATGTTCACATGTCCAGCCTTAAAATTAACAATCAATCAAATCATTCAATTATTGTGTCCTTCAAGTTCTCAGGGCTAATACTTTCAACACAAACTCAAAATAAAAATCTTAATTAAATTTCAAAATAAAATAATTTTCTTCAAATATAAAATGAAACAAATAATAAAATAAGACTTCTTCTCAAAATAAAAATCAAACAAATTAAGGCAATATTAATATTTAATATAGGAACAAAGACAATGTCCAACCAGTTAAAGTCAATGTTGTATCAATTACTAAGTCCTTATTTCCAGTTAATTTCCAATTTACAGGATTATCGAATTACCCAGAATAATCTGCTTGCCTTTGAATATTAAATTTAGGAACTTGTAATATATATATATATATATATATATATAATCTCAGAAAATCAAATAAATTTTCTTTATCAGTAGGCTATTCCTGACTTAACCAACTTGAACAGGAAAATACCATCAAGCAATTTTCTATTTAAAATGATAAATTCTAACTTTTCACAGTACCTCACACATTTCCAGATGACTTCACAAACCGAAATAACTGTTATTGATTAATTAATTGAAAATTCAAACTTTAAATTTTGAAAAGAATTTAAATTTAAACTCAACCTTCCTACCGAAATATCTACACGGCAAGAGTAGGCTAATCACTTCTAGCACGAACTTCTCTCTCTCTGAGCACACAGCAAAGACTCCCCTGAAAACCCACTTGAATCAACCAGAAGGCTCTCGAAGTACCTCCCACCATCCCATCAACCTAACGTTGGCGAATCAAAATTGACCAAACACAATGTCTGAACTGGAGGTACCTATCCAACCCAGACCTGTATCTTATGGTCAATACCTAGAGACAAAAGGAAGCTTCTAGGCATTCCTCGAACCCGAATCAACAAGATATTCAGCACTGCTGGAAGGATCACAATTCTTACAATTCATTTATATTAAAAATTTACAATTCTCTTATTATAAATATAAATATTCCTATAAATTATTAAACAATATAGGAAGCATCCTATAGAAATACAAACAGATTTGTATTATTTATACTAATATTATACTATCGTACAATAGTAGGAAGATAGTAGAAAGTAGGTAAAAGGGCTATATTTAAATAAGAAATAGATTAAATTGGATATTGAATACGCCCCTTTAATTTTTATTGCATTTGCTGGTTTTAGATTTTTTTCTTGTAGATTATTTATGTCTCTCTTGCTAGAATATGTAAAACATGTGTGTTTGTGTGTAATTTTAATATTTATAAACTCAAGTGATGTTCACTAATATGTATAACCTAGTGCAGTGTTAAAAAAGAGTCAATAAAAATTTGTTTGAAAAGATTGCATATTGGGTATAAAAGTAAAGAAAGTAGCAAAAATTATTGGAGTTGAAGAAACACTAAGCTGAAAATACTTTAACTCCATTGAATTTTGAATTATTCTAAATAATTGTGTTTTTCCATCGAATGTTTTTCTTATAAGAAAATTTACTCTTCATAACTATAATTTGAACATACAGAAATCCTTTTTATCCGTTTCAGTTTCACATGAATGCGCAAATAATTCATCGTAATCATTAATTATATGTAACCAATGTTTACCAATAAAAGTATACTTTCATATATCCTACATTTAGAATAAATGTACTAACCATACACAAAATATACTAGTTTCCATACCCTGATATGAACATATAATAGAATACATCTACATTCCATGCTCTTGACATATGCACCATGAACTAGTGTCAGCTTTCTTTGAAACGTTCATCACTGTTAACACCTCTAGTTGACGAGTACTAATGGATTGGTCAACGCAAACGACGGGTTTAATACGAAGTTCATCACAGTGAATTGAACAGAATTTCACTGTCTAAAACCGAACTACATCCATTTCCATTGTTATCAGTAACATTTTAACCTGTACGAATTTCTTGAATACACTATAAAAATCTTTCAAATGATTTATATCAGACTACTATAATCAGTTTTTATTACCTTACTAGCTGTTATCAGCGGCTTCGCATGCAATCTTTGAACCGAAGTCCTTATAGCCTATTACTTAGTAAAAGCAATTTTGATGTAATATGATGGGAGTCCTATACAAATTTTAAAATGTAAGTAGACATACATCAGATAGGTATAATTTAAGTTCATGGTAAATAGTATCAGAGTTTACCTTAAATATTATATCATGTTTGGCACGTGTAAGAGCATTTCTGGTTATAATAAATTATATACATAACGTCACAGCTGAATCTGCCTTGTCATCCCGATCAAGAAAACACAAATCTCGGATCACACAGGTCTCGGAAACTTATCGTACTTCGGTGAAAAAGCGTATATTTCCAGTTCTTGTCATATATTTCAGGTGTAAGATATTTCCAGTACCATAGTAAAGTTTGCCTTGTTGTTCTGACGAAAACAAAACACTTACGTAGGACCGAGATGCCTACTTCGGTTAAAAAGTGCCTACTTAAGACTGTTTAAATTGATTCGCTTGCTATGTCACACTTTAGCTTGCCATATTGCCTCGATCAAAATACTATATACGTTCGGTTATCTAATTCTCGCAAATATATTTTGGTCAAAACCGTGTTGACATAGTTGAGTTTACCTTGTCCTGATGAAGAAAATACACACATTAGTAGGACTGAAAAGCCTATTACGACCTAGGGGGAAGTCCTACCTACTTATTATGTACTTTCGGTATACAAGGAAATCCTTATTACGATTTTGCAACATTCCTAAATAATCGTCACTAAAGTCTTTCGTTATACCAGGCTTGGTTTTTGGATCATAGACAGGGAAACAATGCATCGGTGAAGCATGTTAGTGTTCATTTCTCTGTTTTCCATAAACCACTGTTAAAATGCAATATCTCAATATCAAGGAAGCCCACCAGTTTAAAGTAAACTATGTGAAAACATTCATTACTTTGTTTATTGAGGTTGGTTACATAAGAGATTTTAAATATTATTTAAAATTTATTAGATTATTGAAATCCATTACTGGCGCAATCTGGATTAAAATTTATATATTAACTTTATATTTATTATCTGCATTAGACTACTAATAAATCACTGTTTACTTAATATTTCATCACATTTAAATGTAAACAGTTATTTCTGCCAGTTTGTCGACATAAAATTGAAGGTTTGAACAGCTGTTTAGTGCCAGTTAAATTTGGATTATGAAACGTAAAAACTACATATTTTCGGAATTTTAAAATATTCAAGGTAACGTTTCTTATATTTAGCTTCATAATAACCATCTTTGAACTCCAACGAACATTAAAAAAAAAGAATTGGCCAAATTGGTTCAGGGTTGTTGAGTTATGCGCTTACCATCACATTTTGTGATTCATTTTTATTTATAAGATTCTATACTGTAATATTTATAATAACTTTAATTTCTAAAATTTACCTCTCTACGTAACATTCTTAATGTTATTTGATTATTGCGTTTTTAAAAGTACCTATTAAAAAACTAAGTAATTAAACTTTGTATTACAAAATAAATAAAACATATCTATCCGAACTCTTTAAAAATATTGTAAAGAAATTTGTTTACAAGGAGTTTCGAGTATGTTTAGTTCGTATTAGTAATTCTTAATACCAATATAAATCACTGAAATTTATATAGACTTATTGAGTTACTTATGGTCAAATCTTAATAACATACCTTTAATCATTGATGTTATTATTTGAGCGTTAGGGAATTTAATCACTTGAGGGATTGAAAACGTTTTATGTCTTTACGTATATTAATTTACGTATATACCTAATATCTTAATAAACCTAACTGAATTGTTGACTTTTACAGTACTACGAAATTTTAAAATTAAGCCATTGACTGGTGGGCTTTTTCACAGTAAGTGCTCTAAAAATTAATTTTTAATTTTATATTTGGTTTTTATTAGATCATTTGGGTTTGCTGCAGTAGATATGTTATGAAAAAACTCATTGAAAATGTTTTGAAGTTTTTTTTGTATTTATACACAAATTAATCTATTTATGGACAAAATTAATTATATTTACAAAATTATAAGAATAACGTTAAGTATTCAATATTTTCTCATAAACATACGAAGTTACAGGTTAAATACAAATTAAGTTAGTAACAGCACACAAGTCTCGAAAACCGTTGGACACGGAAAGCAGAACGTCGCAATCGCATCACATCCATGTGGTGTCCAGAGCCGCTTTTGGAAACTCTGGTCTATCGGCACAAGTGGCATGTTATCCTCAGCTTATTCTTCTTATCTGCAGCAGGAATGGTGGTGGATATAAAAAAATATTATACAGACACTTGCAGTTATTGAGGATATTTATATTTTAGGTACGTAATAGGCCAAATATATGTTTGATCAGCGAAATGTTAACTGTTCTATAATATGTGTGGTGTTCGTGTTTACAGGCAAACAAAGTAAAAAAGGTTCGAATAAAGATTGTTATTGATACAGTTGAATATTTACAGTTTGATGCGTAAGTCTATAAATGTCAGTCAATAATAAGTTAACAAACTTAAGACTACTAAACTCATTTAAAAATTTATTTCTTTGCCCCATTGAATATTCTACGTGAGTATTCAAGTGGATAAACTCGTGTAATACATTCATATTATATCCCCTAACAACGCCATAAATTGTATTACCTTTGGAATTTTGTTTTGATATTCCCTGTGATTTTTAAATTGACTGTTGAACTATCATAGAAGTCTTACAAGGTTCCAAGTTTTTTAAAAATAAACTATAAATACATAAAATGATATATCCACTATTCAATTCTAATATGAGACATTCCATCTACAGAACAGTTTTATATGCTGTTTGCGTATAGCAACATTAATATATAATTACATTATGGCGTTTGAGTGAATAACATAGATAATAACTTGATTTTCATACCTTGAAATGATAATTAAAATATAATTTTAGATAGTAAGATACAACAAGTTAAACCATTTTAAGCATTTTTAAAAACACTTGTTTTTAACCACGTATATAGTTTAAGAAATATACATAATCCTATATCTGTTGTTACACTGCATTTCATGAATTCGCATACTGGAGAGAGAGCTAATATTCAAAATCCATAAAATACTTTGATGAAAGTAGTATTTGGAGTTTTCCATGTATTACTATTTATCTGTTATTTTTTAATTAGACATTTGCTATAAATATCTCATTTAACATCTGTAATTGTAGTTAAAATATTAGAAGCTATTTGTAACACAAAACAATATAAATATAGAAGACATTCGACGTAATCAAATAATAAAAGTTAGACGAAATATTTAGTTTATTTTAAGGAATAAAAAACTTAAAAAAGGTAACTACTTAATTTTAAATTATTCTGACTTTGGGTATAAATCTAAATGTGGTGTAAAACCTATAAAACATAAAAAAACAGGTCATCAAATGTGCTTAGTTTTAGTTAATTCCACATTAGTTTTTCCGTTAACCTTATTTATTAACTTAAACTAAAATTATAAATGAAACATAACGTTATTCATTAGAAACCAGTAACATATTGCAATCTTCCTTCATTAAATATTTCCTCAATAATATTCTGTGGTAATATCTGCTGAAGCCAACTCGTCTGTATGAATCAGCACTGTACACACACGTAGTTAATTAAGATCCATTACAAGCTTCCAACCCTTAACTGTAATGGTTGTGAAAATGTTGCTGATTCGCTGAAATGGTCATTAGCTGAACTGACGCTAATTTATCACAGGGACTAAACTGTTTTATATAAACGATGTTGTGTTATTTGATACTATTTTTTTAAATAATTCTGCCATGCATAGTATCCGTTAGGCGATGGGTTACAAATAGATTCATTTATACATATTTTAAATTTATACATATTTAAGGATTTAAATTCATAATGTAGATTAAAGTATTTAATATTTTTTAAGTAAAAATATTCAATTTAAAACGCATTCCAAATAAAGAAAAAAATTCTGAAAAATGTTATATAAAACCGTTCTAGACATAACTCGGATATGTTACTTTTACTTTAGTCAAGAATATGAAGGTACATTACTTTTCATCATAATAATTCCTAAATAGACCTTCGCGTTTGATTTAAGAGTGAGAATTTATTCAGTATGGGTAAGGCTGGTGGTAGTGGCCTCATCCTATACAGATCGCGTGTGGAGATATAGCTGGGTCTCGTCAAAGGTATTCTTGGTAAGAGGCAGACCTACCTCTAATGCGACATATTCCAGTTAAAGCTAAAGTTTTGTATTACATAAAATAAACTAAATATTTGACCTAATATATATTATTTGATTGCATAGAAAGTTTTCTTTTATATATATATATATATATATATATATATATATATATATATATATATATATATATATATATATATATATATATATATATATATATATATAGATGTTTGCGTTACTGACAACTCCACCAGTAACTGTGACTAGTAGCCGAGATTTATTCAGAATCATGTAATCACATTGTGGTTCCTGCTATTGCCTCTGCTGTAGGCTCTCTGGAACAAGATACGATGCAGTAAGTGTTACAGAATAATGCACTGAAAATTCATTTGTGGATTAATACTGCGTGTTGGTAATCCACTAGATTAAATTTAACTAATTGGGTCACTTTTCCAAATGCCACAAGACTAAAGAGATGGAGTACGTACCTTTTATTAAACCAATACGTTTTATGTTTAACTAGGCCACTTTCCACACTTAAGTTTTATACACATACTATGTTTCTTCATTATAAGCTCTTCACAACAATATAACGAGTGTTAAATTATACTGTGTCTATTATAGTTTGTAGTAAATCATATTACTATTATAACTCCTCTTACTTATAATATAGATGCAATTCTTTATAACGAGAAAAGCCCAAGGCCATCCATAATATATCTGGGGATATGTCCAAACGTTGATGGCTTGCTGACGACCTTCTGATGTCTCCTGATCTACGTGTCATCTCGTGCCTACCTTTGGGTTAAACCAATCGATGAAGTTTTATTTATTATATATTAATATTTGAACTGTTTAAGGTTTTTCTCAATGTGTATTATATACCTTCAATAACTAAGGGAGTTAAAAATATATATGTGAAATTCTAGACAACATTAAGTGCTAATGTTTCTTTTTCAGCATAATATTTAATTTTTTCTCTGTGTAGTAGAAGACTATCTTGTTTTAACAAATATTACGGTTCATGGTTTTCTAAACTATTTCTAAACTATAGGTTTAAGTTTAGGTATTAAACTTAAAATTTAATGTATGCTGCCATTTAAATCACAGGGTTAAATTTCACAACTTTGAAACTCCAATCCAACACGTCCAGGCTTTGTACACCTTGTTCATAAACCTCCATTCAAAATTTGAATTTGTGTGTGTGTGTGTGTGTGTGTGTGTGTGTGTGTGTGTGTGTGTGTGTGTGTGTGTGTGTGTGTTCATTTCATGTAGACCAGAGGTGTCTAACTTGCAGAGGTTATAGGCCAAAAATTAAAACTTGATCTTAAGTGCCATATAATACAGCTATAAAGTGAAAGCAGCAATAGGAGATTTTATTAAAAGTTATGATATCATACAAAATAAGAATAATATTATTTTTATTCATCTGAGTGTTTGTTTTACACCGTTAAAAAAATATTAAGATTAAATATTTTTTTGCAATCGATATTTATATGACAGCGAGAATAACTATCGTGACAATTGTTATCATAAACAATATTCATTATTTATCAGCGTGAACATTTTAGGTGAACTGGTGCATCTACCAAGGAACAAATATCGGCCTTTAGTTGTGTTGTAGCCAACCCCATGTGATAAAATAGAAACGCATCCGAAAGCTTGCTTCGATTAACGTTTTTTTACTGAATAGATAAAAATACACGTTTTTTATAAATAAATACTTCCAAACATTTATAACATTTTTAGTCCAACATCTTTAAATTTTTGGATGGTCTCTTTGGGAAATTATTGTCAATGTATCTTTCTTGCCTTGTCATTAGAAACATGTAAGATTGCATGTCACACAATTCAAGTTGTAGTTTAGGTGGTAGGTCAATCAATTAATCAATCAATCATATTTTTCTTACGTTCAAACAATCTTACATTGAATTTGCAAATGTCAATAAATAAAGTTAAAAACCCTGCAATTTGCTATCCTAAGATTCATTCACTGCTTGCATACATACATTAAATTACATTCTCCCTCTCATTCATACATGGCTTCAGTATCAGTACTAAGTTACGAAAATTTAGTGGTCCCAGCGGTGTAACATGAACTCATCTACAGAGTAAAACACTTCAGACACTAAAATGTCCTTTAATCGAGCTTTATACAGGGTTGGGTTGTTGAGATTTGTTATGCTCTCAGGGAGATTATTAATTAATCTGACACCAGCTTGTGAAGGAAGTTGTTCAAATGCCAGTGTTCTATGATGTTGCATCCTGTAGCTGTCCCCACCTCTAGTATCATACCTGTGGACGTCCCTGCCACGCACTAACTCACATCGGAATCGGCAATACACAGCTACATCCAAGATATAGAGGCAGGGTCAGAAAATCATTCTCCCTGAAAGCATCGCGGCACGACTCTATAGGATTCAATTTGCACATGATTCTGATGACATTTTTCTGAAGCCTGAAAACTCTGTTGATTCTGATCCTGGCACATCCACCCCAAAGGCGTATGCCGTAGGTCAAATGAGGATATAAAAGGCCAAAATAGGCCATCTTTAGAACGTCAAAAGAGCAAACCTGTGCCAAAATTCTCAGGGCAAAAACGCCTGAAGCAACCCTTGCACATACATGCTCAACGTGATCGGTCCAAGTTAATCCTCTATCGAGATATATTCCTAGAAATCGAGTGGATTCCACTTCCTCTAAAAGGGTGTCCTCTACCATGACAATGGGTTGAATATCGTTAACTTGTTGACGGAGCCAAAAAACTTATATAATTCATTTTTGTATTATTTGTTTTAAAATTTAAGTCCGAGAAAAACTGAATATTTTCCAGAGCGGTATTTGATTTTGCTCTGACGCAGAGAGTCGTGTCATCCGCATATTGGACTATCTTTCCATTCTGAATTGATAGTCCAAGATCGTTCACATAAACTAAGAACAGTACAGGTCCAAGGATAGATCCCTGGGGGACCCCCTGATTCAAAGGAACTCTCTGTGACTGAACATTGGAAATTTCTATAAACTGATATCTGTCACTGAGATACGATTTCAACCACTTCAGTGGCAGACCACGTAGCCCATACGATTCCAGTTTTCGCAAAATAGTAGCATGGTGAACACAATCAAGCCTTCGAAAGATCGAGAAATACACCAATTGTGTGCTCCCGACCCTCAAAGCCCTCCACGATCGCATCCACAAGGCTTGTGATAGCATCAACTGTTGACATGTTTATTCGAAATCCAAATTGGCTTGAAGTCAAAATGTCAAACCTATTGAGGAAATCCATGAGTCTTGCAAGAAAAAGTTTCTCAAATACTTTACTTAAAACCGGCAGAATTGATATGGGACGATAGTTGCTTGCGAGGCAAGGATCGTCCTTCTTGAAAACTGGAATCACTTTGGCTGTTTTTAGCTGGGCTGGAAACTCTCCTATTTCAAAGAACATGTTAACCAGTCTTGTCAGTGGTTTCAAAATGTGCTTTAGGTCACACTGACATGCCATTGATGTCACATGATTTTTTTTGTGTTGAATCCACGTATCACCCCCGCCACCTCGTCCTCGCTAGCAGGAGAAAGCACCATGGACGATACAGGTCCCCTTATAGGTTCCAAACTAGACCGACTGCCGCTCAAAGGCCGGTTCGGCACCGCGGTTCAATTGCTTCAATTGCAGCTCCGAGAGGATTACTATAAAGCTAAAGACTACTTTTGAGATATCCGTACTTCGTGGAATACCGTATTAAAACTCATCATTTACTTATTTGATTTGAGAGCTGCAGCTTAAAAATAAATATCACTGAATTCTTTAGCTCACTGAATAATGCCCGGAAAATGTATCAAGTTCTTATGTTTTAGTGTTTGTTAGAATAATTTTAAATTACTACGAAACACATTGATTATGCTTAGCAAATCTTATACTGTTTGATTTTTTCCTAGTATACTTGAGATCAACATGTTAAAATGAGTATTTGGAATAAAATCCTTTTAAAAAAGCTAATTGAACCAAATATTCAGGATTTACAATAATTTAGTCAAGTTCATTGGTGTCAGCTGGCACATATTTATTAAGAAACTCAGGGATATCGTTTATATAGCAAGAAATTGTTCTTTGCACTTTCCAGCAATAAACCACCCTACTTGGTTGTATAGTAGGAGGTCTCCATACTCAGCCTCTGTTTCTAGAAAAACCTTCTTACGTTGTCAGTGTAAGAGAGCTTGGTTTCCACCTCTGATCAGCTCTATAATTTAAATCACAAGTTTGAAAACGATTCTGCTTAGTGGATTTTCCACATGAAGCGTCCTAGTAAGTGCATTATCAGAAAGTCACTCCATTATCCATAAGAAACCATACTAACATACTTAGGGTGACCAAACATTTGGTGACCTATCATTGTTGACAAACAATTTACCATAGCCTCCAATTCTGGCAAATGCTTTCTTTAAAACCTCATAAATGTCGTTTCACATTTTATTTTTTAGGCACTGAAACAACTTCCTACCGTACCTAAAACTTTAGTTTTACATCATTGTTACAAATAAGCAATTTCCAATTTATCTTGTAACTCCTTTCTTCACTACACATTTTACGTTTTACTGATTTCCTACTCATTTTCTTATCAGAAAATTTCAGAATTCAGACTTTCTTGGCGTCGAGTTGGCGTGTGCGAGCTATGATGCGCAGTAGTGTTTTGTCATTCTGTGTGGCTCTCAGTGGCGGTGGGGAGGGGAAAATATTATATCGCTCGGCTCACAAGCAACTCTACAACTGACAATCACTCAATTCGGCCTTTTCTTTTTTAGCTTGTGACGTTAGCACATTCTGATCGTTTTTTATAACTCAAAATGTGAATACATATTTAGTTTTAATCAGTAATAACCAGCACACTTTAAATAGTTTATTTTTATTCTATTATAAGATCGCTTCGAAAAGAAACCAATTTCTAGTAATTACTGATAATTTTTTAAGCTTTTGCAGGCAGCACGAAATGGTATAGCGGGCCGCATGAGACCCGCAGGCTGCTAGTTAGTCATCACTAATGTAAACGATAGATTTTGCATGAAACTTTATTTCTAAATAGACAAGAATAATTATTTCAATGATGGTGAATTTATATAAAAGATATTTTTAAGTGACTTTGCAGCATACTTATTCAATGGTACTCTTATTATTCATATTGCATAGTAATATATTACGACTGCTGCTATAATAAATTTTATTGTTTCTTTTCTTTTTCTTACATAAATTTAAAATACCATAACGTCTTAAAGAGTAGTTTTATTACTAGAGGGACTGAAAATATTTCACTTCTGTCTTTCTATTCTGTCTTCGTGACAACACAATATATCTAAATTAAAACGCTATTTTAGTTTAAAAGTTTATATAAATTAAATATATTTAACAGTGCGTTAAATGATAGTGCATGTCTCTTAATGGGGTTTAACTCAGTGAATCGGATAACTTTACATTGGTTCTATGGGTAACTAAAGTGGCTGGCAACAATAAAAAAATAAAGTTACATAATAAATAAATTTTAAAATATGTGTCTTTAGAATGAAAATTTAACATGTCTTATAATAACACGTGTATCCTAATGAAATAAGAATTAGACCAGAAAATCTTTATGTTAACCCACTAAAACCTGTTACCTGAAAATTAACTCCTCTTTTTAGAAATTTACGAAATGTTAATTTGTTAATGAATATTAAAAATTGCAATCCAACCACCCGTATTTACATAATATTTTGGTAACTTTGTATATATATATATATATATATATATATATATATATATATATATAGTTATAAATATAGTTCTTATAGTTTGAAAATACTTATTTTCTAATTTATTTTCTGTATGAACGCTTTTACATCTGTCTGTACGAAGGTCATATCAAGAATGAAACGATTTATAGAGTTATTTTAAAACTAAATGGATATAAAAAACTAATTAATATATTTTACCCCCAATGCTATATTTTCCAAAATACCATAGATAATTTCCAATTTTTGCTTATTTTATACTAAAGAAATTTAAGATTTTTGTTAATTAAGGTAACGGTGGCCCTATTCGATTTGAACAGGAAGCTATACTAGATATTTAGGATATAATAGATGTAAATGTAAGTATAACATTTGATTACCAAACTGTAATAGTTGCATGAAATTTGTGAACAATAATATTTAGAAAATTATGAAAAATTGCCGGAATAAATTTCTAATTTCATGGAAATAATACTTACAACAACAATTAACCAACGAAATGTGTAATGGTATTACTCTAGTTGATAGAATTTAGTTGTTTCCTTTCAAAATACATACAGATTATGAATATCCTTATTATATGTTGGATAATCTAAACAATGTGTAACAAAAAGGTAAATAACTATTTGTAAGGAAAATCAAAGACAATTCGTGGGGTAATATCTTAAACTTATAAGCAAGTGTTATACAGAAAGAACTCACAGAAAAATAAAATTCAACAGAAATACAAAGTAAGAAAATGTCTGCTCGCCTTAAAACCATTTATCTCGTACGTTCTACTAAGTGCATAGCTCCAGCTTCCTTACAACGGGGCATATACTTACACCGGGACATTTACTTACACGCTGTCCTTAATTTACAGTGTATTCTCAAATTCTCATTATACGGCACTCTATGTATCAAAAATGTAACTCAGTTTATTTTGCTTTGATGCAATTCTTTTCTATACTTCCAATATATGGTACCATAGTATAATACAACATTAGTTGTGTGTATATAATCGTATAAGTTATATATATATATATATATATATATATATATATATATATATATATATATATATATAAATTAAACTACTTAATTAGTTATATTTGTTTTATATTTTTATTTTTGAATACTATTGTGCATAGTGCAGTAGTGGTAGTGCAGTTAACTCGTATTTAACTATTGGTAAAAAGAAAATTATCTAAATTGTTTTAAAAATATATTCGTTTACGACAGCAAACTGAGAAAATGCACTTGGCATTAAAATAATCTTAACTTATAATTATTTTTATATTAAGTTTATGAAATAACTTTATATCAAAGTATGCATCCTAAAAAAATTAAGAAAAAATTAAATACGCTAATGAGATTTACGATTTACTTACGTTTCAAATAATGTCATCATTAATTTAAATAGGGTATTATTTTTATAATACCTAACTTCTGAATATTGCAGATTTAAGTTACGTAAGCAATAATAAGAATACGTCGTCACTAGTAATTATTTTGAAAATCAAATTCTAAATATTATTCGGTTTAATATATAGAAAGTTTATAACCTGTAGGGTTGACATTACGTGGTATAAAGTTCAAACTGATGTAGAATTATGTCGTATAAAATTCATATAATATTACGGATATAAGTATTTGAAAATTAATTATAAATGCAAGAAAAGCCCATAATACATAAATAAATACAAACTACTCATGTATAAAACGTGTGCAAGTAGCAAAAAAGGTAAAATCTAAATGTATATGTCGCAACAGATGTTAAAAAGCTGCTATCCGTAGCAAGATCTTCAATCTTATAGCGTTTAATACTGGCAAAGGAAGCTTAAAAAGAGATTAATGAAATATTTTTATATTATACATTAGTTTTCATAGTCATGTACCTATAAATAAAACGAGTACCAAATTAGCAAATAAACATCAAACTACAGTTTAGGAACGGAATTGAATATTCAAAATATGGATAACTGAATACATGTGTAAAGCCAATATAAAAATCTGGGAACTAAGCAGACGTATGGATGTGTACAACATATTAATATTTACTTATAAATATCGGATGAGGTGGATCACCCATGCAGTATGTATAGCCGGGGAACATTTTGGTGTATTGGCATTAAACAAAGTGCTTTTCCCATAAAACGTCCTTTGGGAGTTCGTTTAAAATGTGTTCATTAATACCTATGGACACGGTGTTCCATAATTATTAAGAGTAGAGTGGTGAGATAAAAAAAATTAAATGTAAGCATATCGCAAACCATAGACAATTTTAAAGGTATTTTGTTTTAATGGAACTCATTGGAAAAACTGAATTCATTTATTTTAATCCGTTTAAAAATAGCGGCAGTTCTTTTTAATGTTTAAATTTACAGAACACCTTGAATTTATTTATCATTTTGAGTTTTGTTTATTATGATTCAGATTTTTTGCTCAAGAGAAACTGAGCTACATTATGATAAGCCACATAACACATATCTTTAAGATTATTAACGTATTGACCCCCAATTCAAAGTTGGAATATTTCTAAATTTGTATAAATAAAAACATTTTAACAACAGCATGCATACTGTTGTACATAATTTTAAAGGTATCATTAAGACAAACGAAGTTTGGATTTTATCTTTTTTCGTATCTCTAATGGTTTTTGACAAATAACCAAAAATATGTTTTTTCATAATTTGTAATTTTTTTCATATGGCACTATGGCCATTGACCCCCAAAACTTAAGGTACTGAGTTGGAATCTAAATTATTGTCTTTTTATGAATAAAAAGTATAAAGTAAAGATATTAATGGAAAAATGTTAATTTTAATTTACTTCAACATGACCTCGGAATCTAAAATTCTTATACTGTTTTTAAATATCCTAAACAGCCTATTTTTGATCCGAAGGAGGGGGGTTGGGGTTGGTTGGTTTGAGAAAGGTTTGATTTGTAACATACGTTGCAGGAAGGACAATTTTATAGTTGTTGTTGCACTAAACGTTTTCGCAAGAAATAAAACAATATTAACATTGTGCAATAAAAGAGGGAGTGTTTACATTGAGTGCTTTTTGTTAATATGGTGATCACAAAATTTGTTTTAAACATGTTTAAAAAAATGAAACAATTACAGTACCTTCTGATTGTTTTTCAGATTTGGAAATACTCAAAAAGTGAATATGTTTTAGACAAACAAAACAATACTTTTTTTCAAAATAGCTTAATGCTTATGCTGTATTTTTCCACTCTTATATATTTAAAATAACAAAAAAATATTTTGCCCTTGAGAATCCACACTGTATGTGGGAGATTGATAATTTGAGGTACTGGACGTTGTGTGCCTGGTGTGGTAGGTTCGTTGTTGGTAGGTTTTTCGCAAAACACCTCGTTGCAGACTTATGACAAAATTTAGATTAATCACCCACCTAAGTTACTGCAATATTTAGCGAAGAAGACAGAAAACATGTGGTTGATGCACTATGGGCACTACATCATTACGCCAACAACATTAGACAAACTCTCAATTACCAATATCCTGGAAGATGGGTCTTGTTTTGTCTTCTATCCTCTAATGTTCATGTCTTCTGATATGATATGCCTTCTACCTATGGAGTACGCTGACATATTTAGTGTACACTAATTTACCGACAACAGTCGAAGATATAATGCAGCAATGAGAAATGCTGTAAATTGTATCAGTGTCCATGAGGTGTTGCGAGCTGGATAAAAATAGTTTCATTTTCGGAGTAGAACTGTGTTTAGAACATAATGGATTGCAGTTTGAAAATCTGTAATTTAAATAAATAGGTTAGGCAATATACTTTTTATTTTTCAAATTTTAATTTATAAACTACAATCCGTATTACTTTAACGATTTTTTCTCACCATTAATAATAAACATGGGTTTTAGAAAAAATAACATTATTAATAAATGTTTTATATCTTTATAAACATTTATAAATTTTTAACTAAGTAAGCCAGAGCTACTCTTCCAGATTGGCAGTTTCATCTAGGATTGCTGCCCCGAATATGAAGAAGTCTTTCAAGTGCTCTAATTTACTCTACATTGCAAATATAATTTTTCATAAATTACCAGATTGCCTGAAGCTACCTAGTGTTTACAAACCCAACACGCATAAAAATAAATTAACCTTGTGGCTACTAAACATGAATAAGGTTGAATTAGAATATTTTATTACTTCTATTGTATGTACAATAATTGAGGATCTTATGTTCGTCAGGTGCAGTTAAAGTGGGTTGGCTTATAATAAGTGTTAGTATATTGTAATTTTGAAAGATTGTGTGTTGAGAGAGAATGTCTTTTGGTGATAATAAATGTAGGGACAGATAGGGGAGAGTAAGAGACAAAGTGGCCCACTCACTTTTTGTCGTATCTCTAACGGTTAAGTCAAAAAACGCGATTAAATTCCAAACTAGTAGTTAAATATAGGCTATTTCCATGTCAATTTTTACAAGGGCCAATATCGATCATTTAAGAGGCTGGAACACAAATCCAATTCAATATGTTTATTGGAAATAAGGCGATCTTTAAAACGGTTCTGTGATATTTCCTGTTATCTATATTTGTTTTACCTGATAATACCCCTCAAATTGAGAACATATTTTATAGCTTAAATTGATATTTTAATTTTTATACTACTACATTTCGTCGGATTAGATTTAGTTTCGCGTATAAGTAACTTTTTTAAAGAAATTATAAATAAATATATTATAAGAGGCTAAGGGTTTTTATTGCAGATATCAGAGCTTTATATTCTTTCAGTCCAAACGATCTACATGCCTTTTTTCCTTATCTCTAACCTTGTACTTGGTAGGTGTTATAGACGATCCACAGCTTTGACTCACCTCATGCAGAAAATCCGGCTTTCTCCTAAGATATTCTGGCCTTCCCGTCTGAAGAAACTTATGAATCAGCTTAAAGGTTTGAAAATGGGAGCGACCCTCCACCGACAGCTCCCCAATTCAATTGTTCAATTATGTGATCAAACTTCCTCAAACAGTAAACAAATCTCAATGCCCTATTTTGCTAACGGGTGAGAACCATCACATTTTCCCGTGTTTAAAAAAAAGGTAGGAATAGCATATGTTATTAATGGCAAAATTGTTGATATAATAAATACTAATTTATAATACACTGGGAGGACTGTGCTTAGTTTGGATACAAATTTCAGCTTGGTTGTAACATTTTTACATGTGGATTTCAGGTTGTAAGAAAAGTCAAGTTGGCAATAAAGAGTGTCGCCAAGAACCTTCAAAGTATTGCATGAAGTCAAAAGCTTACTGTCTGCATTGATACAACATTCAGCACTGCAATTTCCCAATTGGCCATTAAAAGATTACCTATTTACAAGCAAAACAGACTATTCATTGGAGTTTATCAGAAGACCATGATCACCTCTCTGCACTCTCCAATTCATTGTTGACTTTACGCGCAGCTTCAGTCGACTCAACGGTTTTACAGTATAAGACAACAACAGTTGTGAATCATCAGCATAAGTATCTAGAGAGTAGTATATCCCAGGAAACTGCCTTAAGGGACTCCAACAGATCTTTGAATTGCCGATGATAATTCCCTGTCAAAGTTTGCGTTCTGCGTTCGCCCAGAAAAAAGACGAGTACCATCTAACCGAAGTTTCATCGAATCGATAAAAAGCCACCTTTGCCAGCATCAACTCAAAGTTAACGGACTCAAAGGGCTGTGAGAAGTCTAATGCAGTAATAAAGCTCTCCAAACCACTATCCTTAGATGAATGCGAGTCATCCACTAGATTTATAAATTGTGGAGCATGTACTAAAATCCCACCGAAATCCTGACTGAGACTCCCTAAATTCTAAAAATAAGACCACCTGCTCAGAAACAACCTTTTCTAATATTTTGGACACAACAGGGAGAATCGATATTGACCGGAACTGAGATATCGAAGAATAATTAATGACTTTTGGAAGAGGAATCACCACACTTCGCTTACAGCTGGTTGGAAAAGTATTGGTTCTTAAAGAGACGTTTATAAGGTGAGTCATTGCACCAACGTAGTAAGGGCTCTAATCGTGAACAATATTAATGGATATTGCATCCACACCAAGTACAGTGCTCGTGATAACGTCAACGATAATGTCATGATAATGTTAATAATTACTTCACTTTATTCTGTGAAAGGGGAAAATACATAGGAAGAACTTACTTCTGTACATTTATTATTTATATAAAAGGTTCACTTTCTCAATGCTAACCTTAATGCCATCACTCAATTCCTCAGGTCTAAAGAAAATCCTTGTGTCCTTAACTTTTTGTTAACCCAGGACTCAACCATCCCTCAATGTATACCAGAACTTCTTAGGATTTTTCGTATCCAATTTGTCTTTAAAGAATTTCCTTTTAGCTTATCATATAGCCACATTAAGTTCATTTCAAGCCCTATTGTAAACACTTCTAAATTCTTGTACCTTAAAGTAGGGATCCTGATTTCTAATTTTGTTCTTATTAGTGTCAGATACTCCATGTTTTTGTCCCTATAAGAAGATTTTTACCTTTGTGAGGTACTAAAATGTACAGTGTATTTTTTTTATTATCTTGGGTCGTCCATTCAAGATTTAATGTGGGATTAGTTTTCCCGTCAACAATGATTAACGGGATCGAGATGAAACAAGTTCGCCTCAGCTATCGTGCCACGACATGTTCGCCGCTTGACGGGTTGCGGCATGAACGATAAGTCGCGCATGCGCTACAACGCAAACTCGTCAGACGGACTGACCAGCAGAGGAGCGAGAGGTCAGTCTACACAATCCTATCACGACGATAAGACGTACTGCGCACTGAGATCTTAACCTCACTCCTGCCGAATTATTCGTGAGAAACGGACGTATCGATTACTTCTTGCTATTGGTAATATATATTACTTCAATTACTATACTTATCATAATTAACCTTTCATTAATATTCTGTATCGTTTTTATATGTTGTGCCACACGAAATTTACTTATAACGTATTATTCTTGGTATTCTTTTACTTTACTTGCAATCTTACTTAATCTATGTTCGTGCAATACGGACCTAACCTTTAAATTTTGTACTATTAGTTCTTTTACTTTACTCTTACTATTTTACTTACTCTATGTTCGTGCAATACGAACCTAACCTTTAAATTGGTTATTGGTTATTGGTATTATTGGTTCTTTACTTTACTTACTATCTTACTTACTCTATGTTCGTGCAATACGGACCTAACCTTTAAATTGGTTATTGGTTCTTTATTGGTTCTTTACTTTACTTACTATCTTACTTACTCTATGTTCGTGCAATACGGACCTAACCTTTAAATTGTGTTATTGGTATTATTGGTTCTTTTAATTTACTTACTATGTTACTTAATCTATGTTCGTGCAAAACGGACCTAACGTTTAAATTGTTTATTGGTAGTATTGGTTCCTTTACTTCACTTTACTTTCTTACTTAATCTATGTTCGTGCAATACGGACCTAACCTTTACATTGGTTATTGGTATTATTGGCTCTTTACTTTACTTACTATCTTACTTAATCTATGTTCGTGCAATACGGACCTAACCTTTAAATTGTGGATTAGTGGTTCTTTTACTTTACTTACTATCTTACTTAATCTATGTTCGTGCAATACGGACCTAACCTTTAAATTGGTTATTGGTATTATTGGTATCTATTTACTTCTTTACTTACTATCTTACTTAATCTATGTTCGTGCAATACGGACCTAACCTTTAAATTGTTTATTAATGGTTCTTTACTTTACTTACTATCTTACTTAATCTATGTTCGTGCGATACGGACCTAACCTTTAAAATTGGTTATTGGTTCTTTACTTTACTTACTATCTTACTTAACCTATGTTCGTGCAATACGGACCTAACCTTTAAATTGTGTACTATTAGTTCTTTTACTTTACTCTTACTATCTTACTTAATCTATGTTCGTGCAATACGGACCTAACCTTTAAATTGTTTATTGGTATTATTGGTTCTTTACTTTACTTACTATCTTACTTAATCTATGTTCGTGCAATACGGACCTAACCTTTAAATTGGTTATTGGTATTATTGGCTCTTTACTTTACTTACTATCTTACTTAATCTATGTTCGTGTAATACGGACCTAACCTTTAAATTTAGGATTAGTGGTTCTTTACTTTACTTGCAATCTTACTTAATCTATGTTCGTGCAATACGGACCTAACCTTTAAATTGTTATTGGTTATTGGTATTATTGGCTCTTTACTTACTATCTTACTTAATCTATGTTCGTTAATACGGACCTAACCTTTAAATTTGTTTATTGGTAATGGTTCTTTACTTTACTTACTATCTTACTTAATATATGTTCGTGCGATACGGACCTAACCTTTAAATTGGTTATTGGTTCTTTACTTTACTTACTATCTTACTTAACCTATGTTCGTGCAATACGGACCTAAACTTTAAATTGTGTTATTAATGGTTCTTTTACTTTACTCTTACTATCTTACTTAACCTATGTTCGTGCAATACGGACCTAACCTTTAAATTGTTTATCGGTATTATTGGTTCTTTACTTTACTTACTATCTTACTTAATCTATGTTCGTGCAATACGGACCTAACGAATAGATTATTGCTCTGGGTCTATTATTATTTTCTTACACTTTTCTTACTTAATATTTGTAAATACGATACTGACCAAACATTATATATTGTTCTTAGTGTTGATATTATTTTTCCTCATACTATTTTACATAGCATACAGTGTATTGCGATTTGAGGTAGCTTTGATTTAGATAGAGATCTAGGTAGTTACACTTTTGTGTTTTCTTTAATTGATGATAGTAAATATCTTATTTATCGACATCATTCTATTTCAAATTCTTAATTTGTTCAAGGCCAGTTGGGTAATGATGATTTACTAAATGCTTCAATGTTACCACCACCTTAGGTGAGAGCAATATATCTGAACCCAACTGCCATACATAATCCAAAAGAATAAAATTTAGACCCCTGGATCGAATCCCCGCTTGATTAGGCTCATCTAGGGTATGCGATACGTGTCATTCTTAACAGTAAATGGTTGTGTTGAGAAAAGACACGTCACACCTTGTTATTCTTTTTCTCACTAAGAGTGCACATTCATCGAATACGTGGATTACACTGCGATTTATGATATTGGAAGTATCAACTAGTCTAACCTCAAATTTCTGGGTTTTTCTACAGTAATAATGCCTAAAGAGCGGATGAGCTTTCAGTTATGCGTGTTGGCTTTTTTAACGATCTGTAAAAGGCCTATGGACTGGAGTACTCTCTCAAAGTGTTTACATCTGCTTTTCTGGTTGTACAGACTTTATTACCAACTTTATTTACCAAGCTTTTACTTGATGTTCCTAATTCTTGGCCCTGGTACCATATCCACGATAGTCATATTTTCGGCGCGAGTCTTCGATCAACAACCCTCATCAACACACTGGACATTGAGATTGACTATGCATTTAACCTCATTTATATAAAATGAAAAAAACACGTTGAACTGCTTACGTTATTGGAACCATTTCCTATTACATGTAGTTGCCATTGAGTAACTGTGATTAGATACATTAACAGAAGGTCTAGGTTTGGCTGGAGTTTGTGCCTTAATTTTCCATTTTCCTGATGTATTAAAGATTACAGATGAATTATTTAAACTATTATTTTCCGACTCAAGAACAAGAAACAAATTTTTACATCTCACTGTTTTGTTGAGAATACTTAGTTTCCCTAGTCCTATTACTACATTTGCCCTTTTATTTGCCCTTCTTCAAAGTTTCAGAAATATTGCCCCATTATATTTCACATTTTATTAAGCAATTACTTATTACTATAACTAACATTAACATTTGTGGGTGGACAACTTGAGACATGAAAACGCTCTTTAGTTGCGGTTGGCTGCACGCGTAACACCTCATGGTAGTCAGCAAATAAAAGACTAAAAGACCTCTCATTAAACGTTTTGTATAATGAAAGAAAGAAACTCCTTTTCCTATTATGGAATTTCTCAGAAACACCCTCATTAATAAACTTGGAATTAACTATAACACTTCAACCACACTCGTAATTATTACTCTGTTGAGTTCTACTCACACCTAACCCCAACTTGGTTGAAACGTTTTTAGCAGCAAGTACATTATTTGTGTCCTAGAGTGAGTCCAGATGAAATAATAACTTACTAGTTATGTCAAAAACACTAAGCACCAGTGCAAACCAGTATCTTGCTTTAGGGTAGCTGCGTTATTACTAACACATAAGAATGCATAACTTTCCTAAAATAAACTAATGTCTTCTAAAAGATGTTTTAATCTTTAGTACTACCATGCTTTACCACTTGAGACATAGAGGGACATATAACAATTGCTCTGGACGATTTATTATAAAATTTACGCCAAAAGACAGAAAATAAGTATAAAGAATTGTGTGATTGATACATATACTGTTAATCCAGGATTTTTCCTCTGCTTTTTTAAGTGAGGATATTGCATTAGTTACTAGATTGGCCAATTCTAACTTTATTTGTTACTAGCTTCTACATGTAAGCTATTATATGCAATAATTGTATTTTTCTCTTAAAAAAACAGACCTTAAAGTCAATAATTCACGAGTTATATTTTGTAACTCATGTCTAAACTTTAGTTAAACTAGAGGAAATGATAAATTTTTCTTTCAAAGCAATGTTTTTTCTTCACGAATGAGGTCGAATTCATTAATTGAAGCATCCACATCACGTTGTCGTTGCTGTTTCTCCCGTTCAAGCCGGGACTCATGAGTTAAAAAGTTCCAATGAAGATCTTTAATCACAGCTCCAGAATTTTTTTTCGGACGCTAGAGCATCGTCCAAACGCAGAAGTAATTTAATTATATTTACAATGAAATCAGTTTACTTTGTTATCTGCCACGCAATTTTAGAAAATGTAAAAAAATATAATTATAAATGTACCATTGTTTTCAAGAGAACAATACTCGTAAACGATATATTCAACAACACTCAAAATCGTTTCAAAATCCTATATGTTTCATCTAAAAAAACTGCAACAACTTTTTTTGCAACAAATATTTCAATAAACAGTGTTGAACGATATGTCTCATGAGAGGCTTTTCATTAAGTAAGTTTACCTAAGAGATTGGGTTGTTGGAAAAGAAGATCGCAAAATATTAGGGAGTAATTAGAATCTGAGTGTATCGATCGTCAGCCAACATCCCTCAGAAAACAGAACGTACGTTGGAACCGGAAGATGGAACCAGAACGTTATTTATATTTTAAGCTTGATGTCAAATAACATTTATTTGATCATTGGTAATTTAATATGTTTTTACTTATAAGATTAACTGCTGTACAGTATTAAACCAAAGAAACCGAAATTTAAACCATACGATTTTGGTTGGTCAATGTTTGTTGTGATAACGTGAAAATAAATGCTTGGTTACCACGTAAACCAATCCTAAAATTACATTTTTACCGCTACAGTTAAAATTTCCTGATTTGTGTAAGTTTCTATTTATGTTCACTGAAAATATCACAATATCCCGTAATCTGGACCTTTATTTCATGTTGATTATCATTTTTATTGAAAGATAACTTGTATCAAAGTAATCATTACATATCTATTTGAAGGTTTGGGTGTTGCAGTGATATCAACTAATTGCACAACATTTACTGTTATATATGAGTGATTAAAGAAGTTTTCTTATTTACATAGGCTTTTTATAATAGCGTCCACTTGATGTTGTAAGAGATCATTATTACGTTAGATTTTACAAGGCATCTATAAAAAATATCCATACGCCTCCCTATTTCCCTTTACATTACGTAACGTAAATTTGCAGGATTAAGTTACGTATCGTTGCGCATTCGGTCATATACATCTATAAATATCATTTTAGTTTTTCTGTTGTTTGGTAATTTATTTGAAATAGTATTTTAAAACGTATAGTAACAATGAAATACTATGATTACATACTGTAACTGTAAAACATGACGTCTCTCACTTGCACTCTCTCCGTGGAACACACAAATTGACACTGATAGAGTAATACTAGCTGCAAACAATGCCATTGTCAATGTGTTCCATCACTCTCGCTACCAACCCTTAAAGGTATACGACCAGTCAAGCTGATGATGTAGTAAAAATGAATCACATGTCTTTCATTTTACTTTATATATGTTTAAATACTATAATTTTCTTTTTACAAAGTAAAAATTAACTTGTTACTTTTAAATTTACTTACGTCAAACGTAACGAATTCATAGTAATTACTATTTATTCAAATTTAAGTTGAGCTACTCGTATGAAAATATGCTATAAATCTATAAGATTGTATTTATTCATATAAATAATATAGTGCGTGACGAGATATTTACGATATTTCTTTTGTTACCTTACCTTATTTTTTATAGCTGGGAAAACATTGATTTAATGTACATTACACAACTTGAATCATTCATGTTTTGCTCCGATGAAAACCTTGTTGATTAAAAAATGTAACACAGATGTAATGAACTTACGTTGTACAAAATTATGCAACATTAGCACTTTTAAACTGGTTATGACTGCACAGAGAAGGCTTGGTATCAGAGAACAAAATCTCACATCACTCAACAACTAACCTGTCGATACAATCCGATGTTACTGTCCCTTTCCTCAGTACAATGAGCATAATTTAAAATAGGTTTTAAGAAACGATAAACTAAAAATAAGATTTAGTAAAGTATTACCCATAATATGTAAACGTAATATATTTTTAAATATTTTAAAATAAGTATGTGTAGAAATAAAATTCTACACTTTCTAAAAAAAACGTCGTCCGATAGGAAACAATTAATTTGTAATACACACTTTTTTCTATATCACAAATGATTAAATAATATACAATTATTCATTCATACGTCACTAAGCTATATGTAGTTTATACGTCTATTAGCAAGTCATTAAACTTAATGGGTACTTAATCATTGGTTTTTATTTAATACATTTTGTTAACAGAATGTGCTTACTGCAATGGTATAATGGAATTATATAAGAGTTGAAGATAGTTTGTAAAAATAATCCACCATAACCCTATTTAGGGGGTTCGGACCGAACATAAAAAAAAAAACACTTTTTTGGATGTAATTTTCAAATAATTCTACGTTTCATTACGAGAATTTTGGTATATAAAACATGTCTGTAAGTCATCGGGAAGATTTGTAAAAAAAAGTTTAAAAATACTTTTTTGTGAATTCACAACATTTGGGGTGACACTAGTTGGTGTAAGTACAAAAGATCACAGGCAATGAATTTATGTTATGATCATAACAATCATTTTCACTTGCCTGAGGTAATAATGGAGTATATAAAACCCATCTTTAGAGACTGACCTAATCTGACTTGCTTAGCAAATGTTTGCATGGCAAAACTCAAAACCCCAATGAGTCACTGAACAGCGTCATTTGGTGTCGGTTGCCAAAAATAACATTTGTTGGCCTAAAATCTCTTTGTTTTGGAGTTTATGATGCAGTTGCATCATTCAATGATGGAAATATTACCAAATGTGAAGTGTTAAATTGTTTGGGTATTGAACCTGGGAATGATTGTGTTTCGGCAATGAAAGAATTGGACTTGATTCGAATGAAAAAAGTGACCGAGAAGCGGCTGAACTCCAGAAGAAAGCTAGGCAGAGTAAAAGACTACTGAAAAGGAAGTTAGAGGAGCAGTTGGAGGAGGAAGATAGCACAGCAGGGCCATCTTATGCCCGAGGCATGTACTAAACAAGTAAGTTAAAACTTTGCAAGCATTTTCCCGGAGTTTTAAAGATATAATGTACCTTTTCTCAGGAACCACTTGAAATAGGTCTTCCAAAATCTTACCACTTATTACTTACCTAAGTGCACACATTTTAACATGAGCTTTTTATATTTACTTAATTACAGGCCTAGAACAAAAATAATATTTACTACTTTTTTAAATTTTTTTAGTATAAATTATTAAAATTAATAATTAGACAAAAAGATACATACTAAAAGTAACCCATACAAGTGTGATTGCAATATCTTTAATAGTTTTTGAGAAAAGGTACATCAAAGTTGCTAAATTTAACATTGCAAGTATAGGAGGGTCCGAACCCCCTTAAATGTACTATCCAGTTTTAAAACAATTTTATATTATATTTTAATTTTTGCCGGGTACAATTTAAGAGTTCGCCTTAGCACCTCACGTAGACTAGACGTCACTTATAGCTTGGGAGGATACTACTCATGCAATGCAACTTTAAGCTAAGATTTAATATTATCACAGACATTAATTATCCTTCAAATTCTACACATTCTTTTCTCTACATTCTATAAAAGACTACGCGTGTGTTGGGGTAGTTAGCCTACGTTTGTTGATATTTGTTGAAATATATGCACTTATATTGTGATTACAAAATAAAATTATTTCATACCATTTTTCAGATGAGACTTTTCTAAGGTTGCATGAAAAAATTAGTTTTTTGCTCATTTCATTATGGTACAAATATTACAATGATACATAATAAAATGCCATATTTTACTAAGTTATGTTACAAATTTATAACTTTTTCAGTTTGTATGTATATCTTGTAAATACGTATTTTCATATGCATTTAAAACAGGGAAATCGGTAAGTGAGATGCCAAAACGATGTAGCAAGTTCATTTTGAACTACTTCGTCGCTGACCTCATATGGAATCACCATGGCTACTTTAATACAATTTAATACAATAGTACTATGTTTACTCATTTGCCTTTAATATTCCTCATATTATTTAGTATTATTTGTATTATAATACTATCATGTTCCCATGGATAGGCTATAGGTGTGGCTGGAAGAAAAAAAAACAAAGGGCTTGTCTCTTATAGCATAAAATTCGCCATATACACTTTCCCTATGAGTTTTCTTATCAAAATAGAATTTTTCACTTATTTTAAAGTATAAGTAGAAAATATAAGATTACAGTTTCGTCCTATTTTGATATTTAAGAACATGTGAAAAATGTTTTACATATGTTTAATGTATAAAATCTTAACGCATTTGATAAAATCTAATTGAAATATTTTTAATACATATTTGTGATTATGAGACTTAAAATACTTTTATGTTCTACTTATTTATCGATAGCACTGTAAGAAGTACCAAGTTTCTTTATTAAATTTTCATAATCATTTAAAAGTTTCAAAGTATAAAAAGTACATGATTTTATTGGTCAGAAAACTGTCATGTAGTAGGCTGAATTATTTATAATCCCGTTTAGGTATTATATTCAAAACTAATATTCATAGAATATTAGGGCTTACTCGTTCTGTCTGTCATAGGCATTTTTCTGTGACACATATGAAATGCCATAGGTGTTTAAGGGAATGCAAAACACTCCAGACACTTAGTTTGGATGATAATTAAGAATTCGTATAATGGTTAGATCCATTTCTCAATAGTTAACTTACAAAAGTAAACTTAAAGTACAGTTTGTAAGGAAATGTTTAAAGGCCCTCAAGTCGGAAAAGTACAAACTATTTAAAAGTACCAAATAAATCAAATTATCTCTACACCTTTTAATGTGATTTAATTTATCCAGCGATATCTGCAACACTTATGGAGTTTAAGCAATGTGGTGGAAACCTAAATTTTAAGTCCATAGCTTACTTAGTTAAAGCGTAAGATGAGTAGTTGTACATTCAAAACGTGATATATTTTAACCGGATTTTGTAGATGACACATATACAAGATTTTTATTTCATTATTTATGGTTCAGAAGATTACAGGTAAAATGAAATAACAAATGACATGTAAATCAGGTTTCGTGAATGTGGCTAATTATATTTAGAACACCCAATTTGCGTTTGACGTTAAAATTAATTTAAAACAGTGAAAAGTTCTAAAAATGCAGTATTTATTTTTATAAAAAAATTTTAGACGGTAAATATAAATCACAGCATTTCTCGGTAAGCGTTAATGTAAAGAAAGGCAGGAAAAATTAGGCAAATTATTTTGCAAAGTAGTCTTTAAGGTGCAAGGAAGGTTTATCACAAATTACTACTTACATAAATATCATGATTAGTAAAGTTACCTGGAATATATTGGAAATTTGAAGAAATAGTTGTATTTATGTTTCATAATCATAATTGAACTGAAATTAAACAGCTATTGATATTCGCAGCTGAAATTCAATAGTTGGGCTAAAACATATGTGTACATTAAAATGATATAAATTATGACGTATACAATGCTTGATAAATTGTGTGGTGCAAGTAAAAAAATACAAAGTATATATATATATATATATATATATATATATATAGATTACGCTAATAAGGAATTTAAAGTATAGAATGCATTGTAAGTTTTATTTAAACAAAGATATATAAAATATACAAAGCTTTGATTGTTCTCACATAACGTAACCTGACAGGTAGGCTTGCTTATTATTTTAATATGTCATTTTAACAGAGGCTTAATGAAATACGGTAACATAAACAGTATTATTATCCAACAATCCAATCTCCATTTGTATCTACTTAATCTGAAACATTTTGTAATACACCATAATTCAACATGGTAAGTGCTTTTATAGTATAAGGACTTCAATTTTGATAATACAAGTACATAGTACAAGTAGATAATAATTCGGAGTGGATGACTAGTTTAAAAGTCAAATCAACGTAAGAATACTACACATGTCAATAGGAAATTTAAAATGGGTTTCAACTGCCCCATTTAAATATGCACATTCAAATTAACTACTAAATAATACATTTTACATTAGTTTTTAAATATATTTGTAAGTTTTCAGTTATGTAGTTTTATAATTAATAAAATAATAAATTTATCCAAATAACAAAGTAAACGTTTACACCTAGTAGATGTTTTAACAATAGAACCCTGATAATATGTTTTTTGCTCAAATTTTATATAAGGTTTATTGCTACATACTTGATACTTTAAAAGTTTCTTTCAAGAAGATATGTTTCGTAGCAGTGTATTAAACTTTCCGGTAAGCTAGAAGGGACAATATAACTCAAAGGTCCGCAGAAATCAAAACTTATCAACAACTTTTATCATTGACTTTCCTCTCTAATATTTTTGTTTACCATATGAGTTGATATTTTATAATCTCATATTTATGATCGTACTAAGTTTGTTTCAAAGATTTGTTTTTCTGTTTTATCGTTTCATTGTTATTCATAAGACCAATTTTAAAATATTCACTATCACTATTTTTAGCCCCATTGAGTAATAGGCTCTTATAACGCGATGGCAAAAGAGTTTAGTATTGTTTTAGTACTATTACACCTTATAACTGAAAATATACAGTTATAGTGCTAAAAAAGGGGGTAGTGTAAAAGAATATTTTGTATAGTTACGCCAAGGAAGAATGATTTTTGGTCAGTACAAAAGCGTTGTGAGAGGAGAATGTAATTTAATTGCAAACTTTAAGACTCAATGGGAACCTACTTTCTTGTACACTTGGGATTTTCCTTTGTAATTAAATTTTGCACAAATAAAGTTTAATGAATTGGGGTAAACTTGTAAAAGAAGGTATTTTTAAAACTTTTTACTCTTCAGAATGTAGATACTAATTTGATTTAATTTTTATTCAACGTAATTTAATCATAAATAGAGTTTAACTCCGTTTCATTTGTTGCAAATTAAGTAATAAATTAACGATTAAATAAATATTTCGTTTCGAAATTAACAACAATATATAATATGTTAACGGTAGTAAGCTTGTGAAACTCTTATTACATAACTCGTAAAAGTGCAATCCTCTGTAATTTAAGAGGCAGTTCTGGTGTAGTACATACTACTATGACTAATAGTAACTTAATAACTGATTATTGCGAATTATTATTACATATTTTGTGTATAGACATATATATATATATATATATATATATATATACTATATATATATATATACACACACACACACACACACACATATATATATATATATATAAAATAATAATTGG
This sequence comes from Homalodisca vitripennis, assembly GCF_021130785.1. Lineage (NCBI taxonomy): Eukaryota > Metazoa > Arthropoda > Insecta > Hemiptera > Cicadellidae > Homalodisca > Homalodisca vitripennis. The sequence goes on from NC_060208.1 coordinate 155,442,038, forward strand.
TTAATTGTGGTAAAGGTCGTAGTTAATAATTATCAGCGTTGGGGTATGTCAATATAGAAGGTTTTTTATATACACTGAGAGCCCTAAAACCAGAGATGAAGCCGACAAGGAATAAGCAGTAGAAAAATGTATTTATTAAAATCTACTACATTGTAAGAAAAGTTTGTTTGTTAGCTCAAAAAAAGCAATTACATCAATAAGAAGTTTAGTTATTACTGAGCTTTTTATACCTCTTAAACTGCCATTGTTTTACATGGTTGTATGTATCTCCAATTGTTATCGTAATAAAGTGTAGAGTATATTTATTTCTATTCATTTTAAAGTAATTGTTATTTTTATCTCATACTAATAAAATCATCCGTGAATACAGATAAAATTTCGACTAACACATACAAATAATAAAAACTGAGAACCCTTTCTACATTGTCAAAATAATTTCAACAATTGACAAAAATGTTATCACCTGAATTCTTAAGGAGATACGAATATCCTTTTTAGGTATAAACATAAATAGTTATAAACAGAAATTATATCGGAAATTAGAAATCCATATTCCCTCTTTTTAATTTATAGGTCTTTTAACTATTAATATTTTTTATATTTTTTGAGAAACTATTATAAAATGTATCTATGTTTTTGGACAAAAACACAAAGCTTAGTGTTATAGTATGATAATGAAACTTGGCAATTCATAGATTGGTAAGCTTACTGAAACACACGCAGAGTGACAAACGTAAAATTAGGTTCTAGACCTCAATAGAATGTTCTAGTTATTATTTAAGATTGTATAATATTGTTTAGAGTTTATACCATAGCAACAATCTATATAGCTATATTATAGATTAGCCATTGGTAGGAGTGTCATAAAACACATGCCATGAAACAGCTTCAAAGAGCAACACTTGAAATCTATAGGACATCAATAGGAAAGATATTCCGTTCTCCGGGAAGATAAACTATACCTTTGTCACCTATTAGATGGATCGATGACGCTCATCAAAATTCCAAGGTTGGACATGCACATTTATATAACGCATGGTTTTCAGCAAAGTTACATTCAAAATAAATAAATATCTGTATTCTCTTCAAGAAGTAGTACTTTACAAAGCACACTTAAAATGTTTAATTCTCAAATCAATGGAATAGTAAAATTAAACTTACTTTAAGTCCAGGCTGACCCCAAAAGGAAAATAATAGGGCCCCTAAGGCTAATAATAAGGCCATCAAGGGATTCCATCATAATAATTATAACTACTAAAAATAAAATGATTTCAGGAGCATTAGTTTATAATTAACAACTCTACTGTGATGTTACAAACAAAATATAATCAATGGAAGATGTGCTTTATGCCCAAGCTTATACATGTCAATGTACTAATCAACAACTGAACTAATAAATAGCTCAAAAAAACAAAAGAAAATAATAGACCTCTTTGTATTTACTAAAAATATAACTATTAACTATAATCAAGTATAAAAACAAGATACTTTCTGATGATAACAAAATGCCTAAGTCAATCATATTTTACACGAACTCACGCATACACACGCACATGCACACACACACGCGCGCGCACACGCACACACACACACACACACACACACACACACACACACACACACTTATACAGATGCATACCGCATACATACACACATGCATAAATACATATTTAGGTACACATGAAACTTGTATTGATGCATACAGATGTTATTTGATGCATACCCATCTCAAAAATGTCTCCTTAAAACAAAAACCTATTTTGTCAATTTATTTATGTAGTGTCAAAGTACAATACACAATAAAGTCTCAGGATTCTCCTGAGTTAGCAAACACATCTTGACTAGTTTAACAAATAATCTATAGTAAGTTTGTAATTTGATATCATACCTCAGTTTATTAAATAGCCATGGTTCTAAGAAGTTAAATGTTTTAGTAAAAATAGTTAAATTAAGTTTTGGGAAAAAATATTACAAGCGCTTCTTATATTCATTGTATTCAAAATTCCATTATTTTTATATGTATTATTATTAAATACGAGTTTCAAGATTTTAAATCTGAAAAAAGATCTCAATGGTAATATTCTTAGCTGGATAAAACACGATAAAGACGAATCAAGTCTGCTTTTCTTCAGAATTGTTCTTACAAATACTTTCTGCAAAGTAACAATTGGTTTCAAATTTGTAATGTAAGTTACTCCCCAACATGTAATACCATACTCTAATCTACTATTAACTAGAGCAAAGTAAAGAGTTCTTAGAATACTTTGAGGACACATGTCGAGGAGAAAATAGAAAAGACGTATACTTGTTAGAATTTTATTTTAAATTATGTAAGATGTAACTTCCAAATTAAATATGGTCCATTAAAACTCCTACATATTTTGTACTGTTACTTTTTTGAACTTTAGTACAGTTATCGCATACAATTCCACTTTCTATGCAGGCTTGACATTAATAAAACATAAATCATTTTGTACATGAAGAGTTTTTTGTTAAAGAAAAATTAATATACGTAGTTTTTTCAGCACTCAAGACCAATTATTCTTTCTAAACCACCAGTTAAGAGCATTTAAATCCATTCTCGTATTGCAAGTTATAAGTTCCCTTGTCTTCTCCTTATAGCAGAGAGCAATATCATCTGCAAAAGCTGTTAATTCTCCCTTGAAGTTTCAATTACACAAATCATTAATAAAGATTATAAACAAGATTGCACCCAGTACAGAACCTTGCGGCACTCCACAAATAACTTCCCCCTATTCTCCACTTTAACACATTGCTGTTTTTGTCCGTAATCCACAGTGGCCCAATTTTCTATCAAAATCTCATGATCCACAGTGTCAAATGCCTTCTTAATATCGATAAACAGCCTAGTTAAAAATTTCCCATCGTTTACCCCCGCATTAATCTTCTCCATAAAGCTGCAAAGGCTAACTCTGTACTTAGTCCTGTCATAAACCCGTACTGATTCTTTGAAGAAAAATATTTTTATTTAAGAAAAGCAAAACTTTTTTCTTTCATAATCCTCTAGAAAACCTTAGAAAAGGTTGAAACTAAAGATATGGGTCTAAAATTAGAGCAAACATTAGACGGACCTGCTTTGTAAATAGTTAAGACTACTGGGTGTTTCCACTTTTGGGGGAATACCCCTGTTTCTAAACTTAAATATAAAATGAAAGTTAAAATGGCAATATTGTTGGATATATTATGTTTAGCCCGTTAGAATGGACACTATCTAAACCTGGCGATCCACCGTTTTTTTAAGGCTTTAATAGTTTAAGGCTACATCTAACCTAAAAACTGGCTCCATAAAAATTTAGTTCACTTCATAATGTGCCGGAAAACTATTGCAATAGATAATATTTTCAAAATGTTTCCTTACCGTGCAGTTTCCTACTTCTTGAACAACGCTAAGAAAATGCCTATTAAACTCTTCAGCTATATCCTTACAATTATTATTAATTTGTCCATTTATATTTAAAGATATCTTATAACTAGATTTACTCTAATATGTTATTCTGTTTAAAGTGTTACGTATGGCCTTAACATTACCTACTTTTTCCAAACTCATTTGCATAATATGACAGCTTTGCAAGTCTTATATCTTTCCTTAGCGTGTTTCTATAATTTAAATAATATTTCCTAAGTTTATCCTCTAAAGGTCTAGATTGTATTTTATTACATCAATAATTTATTTTCTCAATCCTTCTGCATATACTATTTGAGATCCATGGTGTAATTCTTTTAATAAAGCTGTATTTACATTCAGATTCTAACGTACAATCAGATATGCAAGTGTAAAGGTGTTTTTAAAATATATCATATGCGTAAGATGAATCAGTCTACTACCTAACGATTGACCAGTGTACAGTACGAATTATACTTATCAGTTTATCATAACGACGCTGGATGACGCGTGACGCCGGCGGGTGAGGACAGAGGCAGTTAGCTGATATACCGGCCCGTCCTACAACCCCGCCCACCACACCCGTACACCTCAGGCTCAGCACCGTCATGTAATGGTCCGTTACCTGAGTCTACAAAACTTGAGCTTTGAACTCAATCTCACGTTTGTTTACTAATCTAATAAACACGTGATCAATACATGTCTGTGACATATTGGTTACCCTGGACGGCTCATTTATCAATGATTCAAATCCAAAACTGTGCATTCGTATTTTATAATTGTCAACAGCGTTACTCTCCGAAGAAAACAAATCCAAATTAATATATCCAAAAAATATTAAATTCTTTAATTGTTTGTCAAATTTATTTTTCATTATATACATACGTAACTCATCCAAAAAGTAATGTGCTGTAAATTGCAGCAATCTATAGATTGCCAAAATATGAAATTCCCTACCTAAATAAATAAAGCTATTTTTGTTTATGTTAGCTGATAATAATTTTGGAATTCCCTGTTCTATAACTTTAATATCACTTTTTACGTAAAAAGCTACTCCACTAAAACGATGATTATTGTTGGCAATTATTACCAGATCATAAATAAATAAATAAATGTTTTATTGCGTTAGACAATATAACACTGTATGGCAATCGTCATTATATTTGTTTAAACTAAAAATTTTCCACTCATTCTTACATCTCAATCCCTTTTAGACATACATTGTCAACATTTATTCATTCCCAATCATTCGAATTGTCCCACTCTTTCACCTAATCAGTCTTCCAATTCGGTGGTCTCCCAATGGTGTGCCATGAACTCGTCTGTGCTGTAGAATGCTTTTGCAATCAACGCAGTTTTCAGACGGGTTTTAAATGCTTTGAGCATTGGGGCATTTTTGATTGAATTTGGCAATTTGTTGACGAATTGAACTCCCGCCTGTGACGGTAAACGTTTATGAACTGCCGTTCTGTGTCTCCCAGTTCGGTAGTTCTCCCTGCCCCTTGTTGCGTAAGAGTGTATGTTACTACCTCTTATGGTTTCGCATTTTGACATGAAGAAAAGGCATGTCTCTAATACGTAGAGGCAGGGTAGTGTCAACAGTTTCAGATTTTTGAATGCTGGCTTACACGACTCTCTCCTTTGCAGCTTGGCAATGATTCTGACTGCTCTTTTTTGCAGTATGAAGATTCTGGAAACATTTGTTTTTGAGCAACCCCCCACAAAACCAATCCATAGGAGAGGTGTGGGTAGATTAGTCCATAGTACGCCGTCATCAGCACCAGAGTCGGGCAATACTCGGACAGTCTCCTCAAAACATAAATGCCTGAGGATACCTTGGAACAAACGCTGTCTACATGAAAATCCCATGTCAACCCTTGATCGAGGTGTATTCCAAGGAATTTTGTTGAGTAGACTTCTTCGATCTCAGTCTCATTCAACATGACAGTGGGACTAGAGCCTGAGTTCGTTTGTCTCAGGCAAAATTGAATGAATGTTGATTTCGTTGGGTTTGTTCTGAGGTTGAGTTCATTGAAATGCTGGATCGCATTGTTGAGTTCAATGAATGTAATCTCTTCGAGTTCTGTTTTTGAATTCGCTTTGAAGCATAGAGTCGTGTCATCGGCATACTGGACGAGTTGTCCGCGGCTTACCGATGAACCAACATCATTGACGTAGATCAAAAAGAGTAGAGGACTCAGGATGGAGCCCTGGGAAACTCCATAATAAAGCCCTCTCCCTTCAGATCGAACGTCTGAAATTCCAACAAATTGTTTTCTATCACTAAGGTACGATTCGAGCCACTTGAGTGGCACTCCTCGCACCCCGTAATGTTCCAATTTGAGAATGAGGGAATGGTGGTCAACACAGTCAAATGCTTTCGATAGGTCGAGAAATACACTCAACGTGTCTCCTCGATCTTCCATTCCTTCTACTATCATGTCGACCAGACGAACGATTGCGTCAGTTGTTGACTTTCCACTTCGGAACCCGAATTGGTTTGCTGATAGTAGGTTGTGTTTTTTCAAAAAAATTCACACATCGAGTGAAAAAAACTTTTTCAAAAATTTTGCTGAAGACCGGCAGCATTGAAATTGGGCGATAATTTTGAGTTGAAAGGGGGTCGCCCTTCTTAAAAATTGGGGTAACTTTCGCAATTTTGAGAGAGGGTGGAAACGTTCCCGAGTGAAAAGAGAGATTAATCAAATGCTCGAGTGGCCTCAACAAATGCTTGGAGCACAGTTTTAGAAGCCACGTTGAGACATAGTTTGAATCATTCGATTTTTTCGAAGAGAGTTCTCTTATCACTCTGGCGATCTCCTCCTCTGTGACCGGGGTCAGAGCCATTGAGGCTGCTGGACTTGGTATCAATGATGGGGATTTTTGGTTCTGATGCGGACTAAGTCCTTGGTCAGTCCCAACCGAGGCAAAAAATTTGTTGAACTCCTTAGCGATCCTCATTGGGTCACTAATATGTTCATTTTCAATTTGGAGATCGATTTTCTTGTCGATCAGTGAGGATTTATTGTTTATTATGGCCCATGCGGTTTTTGAGACATTTTTGGACGTGAGCAATGCTTTGTTTACATCATAAGCTTTCGCAGCTCTGATAACCTTTCTGTAAATTCTTTTGTAATTTTGAAAAAAGATTTTGAACTCTTCATCTAATGAGTGCTTATTAATTTCTGAGAGAAACAATAATTTTTCTCTCGAAATTAGAATACCTTTGGTGATCCATGTGCACTTTTTTTGCCTCGTTTTTTGTTGAATTTTTATCAGGGGACAGCTCACGTTTAAGTGGTAGTTAAAGGTCGATTCAAAACTACTGAATTGTGTTTCAAGGGGATCTCCAAAATTTAGAAAGCTCCAATTTTCTTGAGCGAGAAAAAAATTTAAGAGCTTAATATTTGCGGGCCTTGTGTTTCTGATTGTTTTTTTGTTGACTGGATCCCTTGCTGGTTCATGACCATTGATTGTGACCTGTTGGCCATAGTGATCTGAAATGGCTGTGTTGACCACTAAAGCCTCGGTGTCTGACAAATTTGTGACGACATTGTCAATCGCAGTCGCCGAAGTGGTCGTAACTCTCGTGGGAGAGGTGATCGACCAGTTAAGGCCAAACGACCCCAACAAGTCAGCGAGTTTTCTAGTCATTGGACTGTTATCATCTAAAATGTCGATGTTAAAGTCCCCCATGACAATGAAATTGCGCTTTTTCTTCGTCACGTCAGACAAAATTTGTTCGAAATTTGAAAAAAAAGATTCATCGTTTCCGTTGGGAGACCTGTACAAGCCAATCACATCAAATTGTGATTGACTTGTTCTTATCTTTACCCCTGTAACTTCAAAATGTTTGTCTACGGATGTGCCAAACGTGCGAGGGGTAAAGGAAAAGTTGTTTCTCAAAAAAATTGCTACACCTCCTCCTTTGGAGGAATTGCGGCAGAAAGAGTTTGCCAATTGGTAATTTTGAATTTTGAAACTGTCAATGTTGCTGTTGTTGAAACCGTGTTCGGTTATAATCAGCAGGTCGGGATTGAGTTCTTCAAACATGAGTGAAAGTTCGTCTCCCTTATTTGCAGCCACTTGTGCGTTTTGATGCACCAGAGTGACCTTCTTTGAGGATAATTGGCTTTTCAGATTGGATTTTTTGATTTTTTTGTTTTTTCCTGTCAAATTTTGAGCGGTGCTATGAGTGGGGTCCCTAAAAAATTTTGCATGTTAATTTCATCCAGTTGAGATGCATGGCCGGGGTCTCGCGTAGTCGGCGAAGCAGCAGCTCCACTGAGAGCCTCTGCATAGGACACGTCCTGGTGGTTCGATGTAGACCTCCTGATGGCTGGATGTCTGGTGGCTGCCGGAGTGGGCTCGAACGGTGGCGGCACAGTCTTCACGGGCCTCTGAGTGGCTGTGAGGCTCTTCACAATAATTTCAGCCAGCACCCGTTTACCTCGCATGGAGAGGTGTTGACCGTGCCTCGTGAAATACCTCCGGCTTAACTCGTGGAACTTCAGCACCCGAAAGTTGTGCCGAACGGCCAGTTCTTCTATATAGGCATTCACGAGCACGGTCTCGTCATGGATGGGGTGGGCTGGATGCAGGTCGTGTCGGTGCGGAATAATCATAATAAGGAATGTTATAATAATTTGTCTCTTAAGAGTTAATCCATATTTCAGTACAAATTATAACATCCGGGTACCTCTCCCAGGTTGTAATGTCGGCTAGAAAAGCGTCAAAATTTGATCTCATACTGTGGATATTTTGCTGTACAATATTTAAAGTAATATTGGATTTGACAGAATGCGACACTAAATTAGATTAAATCGACATTAAATTTGATTAAGTAGATTGGTAATTAAATTTACATTACACGTTAACAATACAGCAAAATATTTGTTCATTCTACTTACAATATTTAAGCTACAACCCACTGAGGTCAGCCTGGGTTCTTATCTATACTATAGGTGCTTTTTCTTCCTTCCTCAGCAATATTTTGCCGTTCCGCAGACAGATGTACTTTTATCCCCGTTCCTTCCTCAGCTGTCGTGCCTGGGCGAGCAGCCTCCTCCGCGCTGGTGACAGGGAATCATTCTGGTAGATGGTCAGGCCTAGGTGTCGCATGGAATAGTCCATTTTCTTTTTCTTTTCTCGCCTCTTCTTCATCAGTTCCTCCTTTGCAGACCACCGCACGAATTTCACAATAATCCATCTAGTCTGGTTTCTCTCCGAGGTTTTCTTGCAGATACGACGACAGGCGTCAATCATGCTGCCGATGATGTTTACGTCCAAGGAATTTCCTACCTTCTTAACATGCTCTGAAATTTGTTCTTCTTTTTCTTCCGGTATTCCCTTAATTTGTACACAGTTCCTTCTAGAATAATTTTTCAATTCTTGACTCAAGTAAAACAACATGTTTTTCAGAGCTACATTTTTACTTTTAAGCTGTTTAATTTCTCTTAGCTACTCTTCAATTTCCCCCATGCCATTTAACAACGTTACAGTTCTTTCTTCCACCTTGCTGTATAACATTTAATTACATCTATTGAAATCGGCCGTGTTGGTTTTCTGCTCTTCTCGCATCTCTTTCAGGGTGTTCATGATGGTCTCCAAGGTCAAACCTTCTGCCACGTACGTACTCCAACATCATGCTCTTTCTCCTCGTCTTGTTGCTGGGATCACACCTCCATCTCGTACCTTACTCGGTTAGGAAGTCCACATCCAGTTGTCCTATATTTACACATTTGCCGCGTTACTCATGAGAACAATCAATACACTGCACTTTGAACTGATTTTTTCATTATTACTAAACATACTTTGGAATTATCCATTACTAAAATTGATTAAAAATAAAAATTGAGCCAATAATAACTCATATACAGGCAAAAGCACGCACGCCACTATTATAGCACAGCTCCGCTGATAAGATAAGCTCCGCACTGATAAACGTCTGCTCAGCTTGAACTCTGACTCATCATTGAATAATTAAAACGTAAACTTTTTTTTGAGGTACCTTGCATCAGTTTACCTTTTTTATTTTTTTAAATTCACTTTGGTAAGCAATTGTTAACTAATTAAATATTCAGTGCGTTTTGGGTGGTGTTGAAACACAACAAGAGTATATTTGGATTATTATGTGAATTTTGATTTGATTTTTGTTGATAAAAAAACTTGTCTCCGACTTTTACACTTGAGTTACTGCTATATAATCTTTCTTTTTAATCTACGAATTCAACTGTATTATTTCGAATATCATATTTTGATTCACAATTTGTTTACTCATTTATTTATTATACTATTTTAAATTTACCATCGTGGTAACCTGTAACAACTATGTAGCAATATTCGTTAACCCTCAGCTAAATTTCATAACAAAATGTTTTTCTATTATCTAATTCAATGTTTCCTTTATAGACATATAGCTTCATGCAAAGTATATTGTATATAGTTTAGTTAATTTTGAAGTATCGTGCGAACAGACCGTAATGACGTTTTTACCAGCCTGCGAGTGATACGCTAATCTAACCCTTATCTATTTAAAAACATAATTATTATAATTATGATTAATGTTTTCTTGCTTACTATATACATATTTTAAAATTTTACAAAATTCACAACATTTTTAGGATATGTAATCCCTTTTTGGATTAGAATATAAATAAATTTGTTTTGATGTCATGAAAGCGTAATTTTTATTTAATTCAATTATAATAAATTAAATGTAGTTATGTTATGTAATTTTGTAAGGAGGTTTAACGTAAAAGATATGTATATCTTATTACGTATCATTTGCGTAAATAAAAATGTGAGAATAAAATCGCAGATTTTTATATATTAGTAACTAAAACCCTATATATATATATATATATATATATATATATATATATATATATATATATATATATATATATAGGGTTTTAGTTACTTTTCATTATATTAATTTATATAATTAATATATTTAAAAGTAACTAAAACCCTTTTAAAAATGTTTTTATTGACATACACGTGTTTCGGTTTTCAACCATCATCAGTGTACATTAACCTATAAATAAATAAACAATAAACAATTAAATATACACATGTGGACCATTACAACTGTGTCATTTAAATTTAAGATATGTTTAAATCGTCCACAGATGTATATTTAATTGTTTATTATTTATTTATTTATAGGTTAATGTACACTGATGATGGCTGAAAACAGAAACACTTTTTAAATGCCAATAAAACATTTTTTAAATGGTTTTAGTTACTTTTCCTTACAATAATAGGCTATATATATAGTCTATATATATATATATATATATATATATATATATATATATATATATATATATATATATATATATATATGTCTGTGTGTGTGTGTGTGTGTGTGTGTGTGTGTTTTCTGTAAAATCTAAGATATTCATACTCAAATGTTTTAAGATACTACATGACTAATAGCTAATGTGGGAGATACGGGTTGTATAATATATTTTTATTTAATAATAAATCATGACACGTTATGGCACACAATATTTTAAATCAAGTTTTGACTTTTGTAAAAATGTTTACACTTTATTACTGTAATTTTTAGTTCGAGAAAAAAATTTAGAGTTGCCTCAAAACTGACATTTAATCAACTCATATACGATTCTTGTTATGTCATTGATTCAAAACAAAATTTTTATATGCACAGAATAACTTGATATAAGAGTCAGCCCCTTGAAATATGATTGTCTTACCTATTACAATTGAAATCAAACTTAACTGATTCATGTTTACTTATGTTTAAGTGACATCATAGAACACAATGATATTAAAAAATAAGATTTTTATCCAAAAAAGGCAGCAAATTTCCATTTAAGAAATCTATGCGAAACCACCGGTACCATCTAGTTGTTGAATAAAAATTAAAAAATACATTTTTTCGATTAAGACTAGGCCGGTATGTATATTTGGATGAAACTGACTACCTATATCTTCTACTAACTTTTATTATTTTTTTAATTGTTATATTTTTTTCCTACTACTACGTTATTTTTTATAGAATCCAAATCAGAAGATATACTCCAAATCCTAAACATTTCACCTAACAACTAAGGAAAAGTTTGTGTTTGTAATCCAGTTAATTCAACGTATTAGGACCCATAATCCACATTAGCATTAGCAACTGATATGTTCGTAATTATTGCCAGGTTTTCTGGATTCACTAAGTAGATCCTGTGTCCAAAACCAAATTAAAAACCCAAATGCTCACTAGTAAGAGTCATGACAGGTAAAAATGCTTATATTATTTAAATGTTATTTACAGATATATTTTGAGACTTACAAGAAGGATTATGAGCCCTGCATTAATATGTAGTGTTCAATAATAGAGATTACCCGTTTTCTAACATAACATCCATTTGCGCCTCGCAACTGCACCACCATAGATCATTTCACATCACGGCATTGAAGAACCCCAGACAAGATTAAAATAAAAATCACTGTGATTCTAGACGTTCTAGTTACAATATAACCTGGTGGAAACTAGTGGTCTATTTATACGAACTTACTTATAGTATGGACATTTTATATATGTAAATTCAGTTGACATCAACATCTTTGTGTTGATTCTGTCACACCTAAGATTTTTTATGCTTTTGATTTGCTTATTATACATTTCGTAACATAATTAATACATAATGTATTATAATAAATAAATGCTCTATTATTAGAATCATAATAAGTAAAAACCTTATTTCATGAACAAAAAATGAATTCTGAAACAAACCTGTTTATTGAATTTATCCTGATATCTACATACAAACTCAAAAGTAAAATTTATACTGTAATATCCAAAAACTATATAATAGTGGCAAATAATGGGAAGTAACAATTATGTGTACAAATACACAATTACTGTACTGGAAAATACTTCAAATTTTTCTTCTTCTAAAGGATATTTGATGATCAATAATTTTATTTTTGATATATTTTGTTGGATCTATCTATTAAAAATATAGTAATTAATAATTAAAGAGATAATTAAAATAGTATAAAGCGTGCATTTTTGCGAACGATGTTTTCCTGAAAAATGAGCTGAGTCCGATTGATCGCAAGGCATACTGTTTAGGTTCACGGCAGGAATAAGGGCGTGTATCCAATGAAGATGGTAGCATACATCCACAAAAACATTGACGTTGGTCGCCTTCTCGCACTCCTTGGACTGGAGGTCAATCACAGTGCAGGTGTCACTGTCCAATCCTATTATGCCTACAAAAATGCCCATAATCACTCCATCACAGATTAACCCCGCACCGAAATCACCCTTGCACAAATTAAACATAAACTCCGAATGTCCACAAATCCAAGTGTCAGTACGACTATCAATAAACGCCTTTTTGATACCTTCTGAGCAGTTGCAGGTTTCAATGTAGTTACCCACACTCTTTAACTTGGTGCCCTTTGTGGGCACTGTCCACTTGGAGTAACCGTAGCTCTCTATCTTGCAGTTCTGGTCTTCTGCATTGCCGAAGCCATAATGAGTGACATCTATAACTTCAATTCGGGTTTTTGAGTCAAATAATATAAAAGGTTTATTTACTTTTAACAAAGCTGGGCCATAATATATTTGAATAACACTACCCTCGGGAAACTCCAGTCGATCAACATCCCGTTCCTGATGTTTTTCGGTTTCAATCTTGTTGTAAATTTCTGAAAAAACCTTTACAGTCTCTTTAGTTTCAACGATCTTGTTTTGGTCGCTGTAAAAACATCTCGCAGCCGTCAGCACCCAGCTATCGGTCAGTACTGATCCACTACAAAACGCGTCAGTTGCCTTTGTCATTTGTATGTATACAGCGTAGGTCACTAGGCTTTCTTTCGGTTCCCTTGTTATCCAGCGGTGTTTGAAAGTCACAGAATATTGATGTGCAAATATATTTATTAACAATACTAGAAAACAATTTAAACACAAAAGTATTTTCATTAATATACAAAAATTTACACGAGGTTTTTGAAACTACAATATAAACAAATAACATATGTTCTCGGGTTGATTATGATTTATTATAAATAATCCCCATATGATATTCTGCAATAAAATGGTTAAGGTACAACTGGTTGCGATTAGTATTCTAAAAAAACCATTCGACCTATTGAATCATATTAGGATGTGTATAAATAATGTGTGATACATTAAGTGAGAATTATTCCTAAGTATAATTTTATTCTTTCCTAATAAATATACTATAATATGACAACATTTTACTTTTCCAAATTATTTATATTTAAACCCAATAATAGATCGAAGACGATTTAGCACTTTTTGTGGCCATTTTGTTTAACATTTGCGCATATAATATTTTTATTATTTATATATGTCATTAAACAATGTTTAAATTCGAAATAACTACAGTATTTTATCCGAATTTTTTTTTTAAATATATATGAGAAAACTCCAAATAATCTAGTTACTCTATATAAGAGTCACGACTTAGTGTTGACCTATACGATTAAGCATTTAAGAAAACATTGTTTGTAGTTTAGAGTCCTCTAATCATAGGTAAGATTGCAATGTTAAGCATCATAATAGGATTTATTATTTATAATGTATCTAAATAAATTTTCAGGTACAAATATTAAAAAACGATTCTTTCTATTATTTAATATTCATATAGTAAATGTAACTTTACGCGAAACGGGAATAAGCAATTAATTAATTTTACTTATAAGAAAATAATCTACAAAATTAAAATATAGGAATTTTTAAAGTGGCGTTTCATAGCAAAGTTTTAATAGACATCAAATACTCAGTAATTATTGCAGTGAAAAGATTTAGTACCAAAAATTAGACTGAACGATACCATCGAAAGGAAGGGCAAATATACCACGAATGTAAGTGAAAGTTCTTAAAGACTAACTATACCGTAGTTATACGTACAAATTGCCATCTTGATTTGAGAATAATATCTATTTATAGGGAAATGTTATCCTTATATGTGTCATGAGTTTAATATTTAGGACTGTTTACCAAGAAGTTCTATAAATATATACAAGATTAGAATTACTGGCCAGAATTGTTAATATGACAACTAATAATATGATAATACTAAAAATCCACGTCATACGCTAGATACACATACATCAGTGAGGTACATACATGTTACTAATCAGCCGTGTAAGTTTAGAGGTCGATTCTGAAGTATACAAAAACGTTACGGAATGTGCAATATAATACCTTAGTATTTTAAACAAAGAGGGATAACGATTTGTTTTATAGGTAAACCGCTTACAAAAAGACTTTGCGATTTGAGTTCACGCATGGTGGGGTAAATATCCCTCCGCTGAAGTGATGCCACCCTCCCACAGTATCCCCACTACTGCACGGCACTCGCTCTATCGGATCAGTCGGTATAGTTCACTGTTGCCAATCCTTTCTATTGAACCGGTGAGTGCAGAGTTACTGAGCCTTCCCTCGAGAGGGTGTCATACCGGTTATCAGTGCCACAATTCAGTTTACCTTTTTGCCTAAAAAAAACTAAAAATTAATTTACATGGTATGTTCCCAGAAACATTCTGTTGGTCAAATATACTTAACTCTAGTAAGGGACAACATGGTTCATTGAGGCATGTTAGTTTTCATTTCACTACCCACTGTGCACGAGCACAATATTAAGTGAACCAACCAGTTACGAGTACCTTATGTAACATTAAAAAGGGAATTCAAATGAAAATTATAGAACCTAGGTTCTCAAGGTATAATGTGAGCAATAATACTTGATACCTCAAATTTGTCATACTTAATAAAAAATCCAATAGAGCTCTTTGAGTTACCAGCTGTTAAAAGAAGATAAAATGCACTATCAATGGAATAGTCGGTTTATGGGTCATAGATTCATATTGTAACAAAACAAATGTTAAAATATGTAATGCTTATTTATATATTGTGAATTAACACATGTCATCTTGGGTGGAAAATATTTTACCCAGTCATTGGGAACTAAACAGTACTTGTCTACATACAAAGCTACGTGTTTGCAGATTGTGTCATTACCAGGCCATGTTTATGTGTTAACAAAAATTTTCTGATAACTTGTGATTTTGTTACTGTAAGCAAATTTTTTCATAATTTTCGGTAATTACTCTTTGTTATTAAAAATTGTTTTAAAAGCGATAAATAATAGTAGTAGTTTGGTGTGACAATATTTTCATGCGATATTTTTTTAGTCTAAAAATTGCATTAGGTATGAATGCGGTAATTTTCGTGCAAAACTAAAGACAACACTGAATAAAATTATGATAAGAAATTTTACTATAGTGTTTAAACACAGTATATTGCATTGCGAATTATGATTTCAAGCTATAGCTAGTTCTTTTTGTAACATATTCCCTTAAATCCAATATTTAAATAAAGGAATGTTTAAATTAAGTTAAACAACATTAAGAACAGTATTATGAAAGTTACTTGGAATATTTTAGAGTTTTTTTATTAATTGTAGTATTTTTGTATCATTCATTAAATGTAACTCACCTAAAGAGCTTTTGCAAAGTTCAGGCAAACTATTGTAAATTGGTTTAAACATCAGTATATATTTAAGTATATTCTTTATAAAATATAAAGAATATTGTACAGTGCTTGTTGAGTAATGAATAGAGCAAAATAAATGTAAATTCTTTATTATACTCCCAATGTAACCAGTTAAAATTTAAAACATGTAATACATCGTAAATTCTATATCAACACTTACAAAACCAATGGTAATGAATAAAGCAATATGTAAAATAATATATAATAATCAGCGTGGCTGCGAGGTAGAATTGTTATGAACAGTTAAAAAACAACGGTCTTAATTCTGTAAGCGGAATACTGAAAGGAGAAAAATAAAAACCGGTGAGCAAGAGTGAGCAGGACTGGGGAGCTGGATAGTGGACTGAAATGGTCTCCAAACTACATAACAGATTTGAAAATTTGGCCTCAAGACATTAGGTTTTAAGGTAACTATATGTAGTTTGGTCTAATAATTTACTATTAAAAAAGAAACTTAAAACAGAGAAAACATTGTGAACATAAGCATATAAGACCACACTTCAAAGCTGGAAATGTCTAAATAAAAACAAAGATTTTAAATGTTCTTTCTCTCCTGTCAAAGAAACATGTAACATCAAATCAACCGGATAGAAAGTACAAGCTAATATACGAGATTTATATACGTGTATATATCGGTCTTCCTTTTAAAGTTTCTCTTATTGGAATATTTACGAACTGAATTAAATAATTTTCAGTAAGACTTCGTCCTCTTGGAAGATATTATTTTCGACGCATTGACAAACTCTCGTCCAGCAACAAAAAAATTCAAGATGATAATGATAGTAATAATAATATTCTGTATTGCGTGAAACAATTACAATATTGGAAGGCATGCATCTACATAACTATATAAAGTACATAACTACATCAGATAAAAGATTTTCGTCAAGGTAAAATACATACAATGCAATACAATTCTTCTATGTATCTGAACTTTGGGTTTCGTGGTTGTTGTTAGTTTAATAAACTTTCCTCAAAGCGACCCGTCATGAACTCATAAGTTAGGTAAAAATGCCATTGAAATAAGAAAATGTTTTAGTCAAGTTTTGAATTTTGTGTTTCATTGAGTTGTTTGATGCCCTTATGGAGCCTATTGATTAGTCCGACTCCAAATTGAGACGGCAATTGTTCGAAAGGTGCCGTTTTGTGCTGTTCGACTTGAAAGTTATCCCTCCCTCTACTCCCGTATTAGTAGACATCCCTGCCGTACCAACTGGCATTTAAGTCAGCATTACAAGACCAACTAGAGATTATAGAGACAGGACAGGGTCAGCAATTCAAGCTCCCTAAAGGCATCTTTGCACTATTCTGTAGGGTTCAAATTTGAAAGAAATCTTACGACATTATTTAGAGATCTGAAAACTCTTTCAAATCTGTATTTATAACAGTTTCCCCACAATGTCAAGCTGTATGTCAAATGTGGGGGTATCAGACCTAAACAGGCGGGGGGACAGGATATATATATATATATATATATATATATATATATATATATATATATATATATATTTGGGTTAGGTCGTATGCTTTTATAACACAAATTGTCAATCTGCTGCTGCGTTATACCTATAAATTCGTGTAGGTTTTATCAAATTATGTTATTTGTTGTTACACTAATTTACAAACATAAAATTCTAACTGATAAAAACTACTTTTAACACCCTGGACAGCTTTGTAGCGGAAAATATCAAATTTAGCAAACATTAAAAATGAGGCACCACTTCGGTATTGACAGTGGTTTTATTACAGGGCTTTGCCAGAAGTCAATATATTAATCTTTTAAAATCTGTTGATTTAAATTTGTTTGGTAGTTTAGTGTTACTCTCCAAATAATTTTTCTTGAACAATGTTGAGGTTAAATTATAGATGATGTATTTTACTAAAAAACTTACCATAAGTTGTTGTCTCAGGAACAGTGCAAAAGGACGTAACATACAAGTTAGAGTAAAATATTAACTGGAATTGGTTGATTCCTACAGTGTATTGAAAATTTTTTTTCGTTCAAATTATTCTCTTTCGACTTAAAAATCTGATAGTGGCAAGTTAGGAAAATATGGAAGGTGTTTCAGAATCGCCACTATGTGCTTGGCAAGATACTGCCTCACTACCAATGTACTATGTGATATGGAACATTATCTTGCAACAAAAGCCAATCCTTTGTTGTTGCCCACCTTTTCCGGTTATTTTCTTTAGATATCACCTTCTATACATTTTAGTTTAATTAGTTAGATAATTAAAGTTATGACAAATACTACTAAAAATGTGGTTTCATAATATGCCTGCTAAAAATATATTTTTACTGTAGTCTTCATTGCATATTGCTTTTATGAAGCATTAAACTAATGTGGTAGGCCTACTGTATAAAATTGCAACTAAATGTTGATCTACAAAGTGTTAAATTATTAATCGTACAATTTATTTATTGAAAGCAACCTGATATAATATTAGCAGGTAGGAGAGAGATAAAAACAGTACAAACTGGCAACAGGCTAAAATCTTTTTTTTATTACATTTTAATTTATAAAACAGTATAGTAAATTACAAAACAAGTAAAAACTGGCAAAAGGCTAAAATCTTTTTTTTTATTAAACTTTAATTTATAAAACAGTATGTCATTACATATGTAAAGATCTAAAGTAAATTGACATGTACCGGAAGTTATAATAAATTTACTTTTAGGGCTATGGTCGGGAGTCTATCTTGTTAAATCATACTCAACTGATTGAAAATATATTGTAAAAACCGCAAGTTTGTCCATATTAGGTATATTTGCCTGCACACTGAGCCGCTTACATCCACGATATAACTCAACCCAATCAAGAGCGTGTGTAATCCTGTTCGTGTTTAATTACTTGCGCTTCCAACCATTGCAATGGACTAATTTAATTTTTACGTAACTCCAAGCGCCCACGATTCAAACATTCCGTTTAATATTATATGAAAGTGATTATGTGTAATCATTATCCTTGCATAGTATCTTTTGAATTGGTGACGCAAAGCATCGCTTTAGAGATATTTACTACATCATTACGTCTTTGATAAGACTATAATTGTCATATTATTATAACTACTTGGATTGTAGATATTAATATTCCAGGGAATTAATATTTAAATTATCAATAAGACATCCAAGACGATATAAAATATTTTTTGATTAGTAAGCTCCTAGTGAATATTAAGTACAATTTATTACTAAATGTTTTAACTATTAAATATTATCTGGTTTGTCTAAAATAAAAATCACAGTTCTAAATAAAAAAACAATGGATTTATTTTAAGCTGGCAAATTAATAAGTTCAATGTTTCAGAATTTTCATCACTCTATTTTCCACAAAGAATTGACAAACCGTGTAGTAAATTTAAAAGTAAATATATCAAACTAAAAATCAGAGCTCTCTTCTAAAATAAAATAATAAAGTTTTTAAATAAAAATCTAATACCTCTTGGAAATAACTAAAATAAAAATATTCACTTCTAAGTACACTCAAAATTCAAAAAATAAAAATTTAAACTTCTCTTTACACTAGTTGAACCTTAACTTTCAAGTCTCTTGCAATTAAGATTACAACTTTCTCAAATAATTATTAATGTTCAATTAATTTCCAATTATTAATTCACAATAAAAAAGTCCAGTTAAATACTAATAAACTACTACTTTTCCAAATCTCAATTAAAGTTATTAAAAAAGTTCAATTTTAATTCACTTTTTTTACAAGCATGAACCAAATGTAACTTTTATGATTCTATTATGCTCTATCTTTCCTCGAGAATAAGTTATTCAGATTGCTCTGTAGTTTCTATGAATTAAATTTTTTCATATAAAAAAGACAACAAAATTAATTTAATATCAAATCAGGAAGACTATTTCAATAAAACGCACAATAAATTTGGTGCTTACCTCAAAATCCCTCGCGGAAAAAAAATTAAGAAACACGGCGCATTGTAATACAACTTAACTCACAAAAATGACCAAAAAGAAGGGCGAAAATTATGAGCGGGCGCAGTTCCCTTTTTTTTTAGTTCCCTTTCCAATCAACTTTGCAGGACCTTCGCGGCGTTCTCTCATTGGTCCAGTTGTATCAAACCAGGAGAACAATACTCGCAACAAGAAAAGTTCTAATCAATTATCAATTCAAGGCAGTCAACCTGTCTTCCTAACAATTTAAAACTACCAGTACTAACTTGCCAAAGGATTACATGTTCGTTTTTCCCTGACTTTTCACAATCTAATCTAAAATTAAATCCCAATATTTCGATCCCAAAATTTTCATTTAATCTAAGATTTAGTTTTTTAAAAATAAATCAATGTAGCTTTAAAAACGCTACAATTATTAAGCTTATATCCCAAATCTAAGAACATTTTTATCCTAAAAATAACGAAAAATTTGAATTAAATCTATATTTAGAGAGAGGTAAAACATAAGAGATATGAACTTAGATTTTGTAAATAAACTCTACTTTAAAATAAGTGAGTATATCGAGCGGTAGCTACTAGTTTGTAAACAAAACATACAATATTAATTATTATTGAGAAAAAACATTGTTAATTATAATAAATTTCAATACTAAAAATATATTAAATATTTTAAATATTACTTAAACGGTATTTGAGGAATATATCAGTTATTTAAACTACTACGAAACGAAATATTTTAATAAAATAATTATAAATATTTTTACTTACTTATTACTTAATTTGTACGTAAAACAACAAAATTACTTTAGGCATATATAACTAGTTACTAAACATGTCTTATGGTAACTTATTATTTTCTGTATAAAATGAAATTAATTTAAATATTAAGTCTTATTTATTTAACCCTATTTCAACCCCATCAACATCAATTTTAATTAATGAAAAAAAAGAATCCGTCTCAGGGGCGGTTTCTGTCTTTTGAGCTGCCAGGACCAAAAGCAATATGCAACCCGTCTAAAGCTAGAGATGGGTTGTAGCTCCTGGAACTGCCTCGTCTCAAAGGTCCGTAACTGGAACAGAGTTATAGAACAACAGCACCGAAGAAGTCACAAAAACATGATCTTTATCACCAATCAAAGCGTCGCGTCATGACTATAGGTGTATCTTTCGAAATGTAACATTTGCCGCAAAATGACTGATGTAATTAATGTATGTGGATGGTTCCAAGCTGATTTTAGACTGATTGGTACTAACGCTGGAAAGATGAGATGACAGTGACAATAACTGTCGCAACTAGCCTACTGCCTAGTCAATCTCGACGGAGAGTTTTGTCGGGCAAGCCCCCTAGCTAACTGCAAAGGTAAATATGATTTACTGAAAGATATCACCGCACATGATGTTCTTCGGGTATGCGACTTCATTGCGTACTTTCAAGGCTTACAATGACAACGATCAGGACATCGAGCTCTACTGAACAGGATATACAACCGGCCTTGAATGAAACAGTCAGTGCGAAGATCGACACCGACAATATCTACTCTCTGACCTTGGTTCTTATGACCGGTCATCGCGTAGACCAACATCAGAGGAAACTGACGTCAACAGACAATAAGAATAAGAATAAGAAATATTTTATTCCAAACTTTGTACAAATTTACAATAAATGAAATGGTGGAAATACTAGCCATCTGAACAAGTAGCGATGTCTAGTGCAAAGAAAACTTAACTAAGTGTTTTACACTGACAGTCAGTCTACATAGCTATCTTCTTGTGTACCTGGTTGACACCACAGCACTCGCAATCTATGCTTGCTATTGCTAAAATAACTCTTTATACAAAAATAATATATACTTTAAAAACATAATAAACGTAAAATTAATTAAGTATTACACCACAGAATTGTTTCATCTAAGTGAAAAAAAGATTTTTACATACAAATTAAAGTGTGGAAAATAACTCAATCTAATGATACATGTTTCTATCTATTCTATATCTATATCTATTCTACCTGTTTTTAATTGCAGCTTATGATAAAATCGTGAATAAATAACTTATGTCATCTTTAGTCAGTAACCATTTTCTAACTTTAGCCAAAAATTGTTTGCAGTTTTTATTGTTTATTTTAACGAAATTTGGCAATTGATTGTAAATTTTGGGGCCCAAAAAAATGAAACTCTTTTTAAAAATCGATTTTTTTACTTTAGGATGAGTGTAGAGCCCGTGAGCCACACTTCTAGTATTGTTATAGGCTCTGTCGATGCCATAATTTCCACTTCTATTAAAAAATATTTTTAAAACTTTGTAGACAAATAAATGACTTAAGGGAAGAATCTTTAAGTGGTTGTATAATGGAGGAGCAGAGGCACGTTTTGGTTGGAAGGTAATTATACGCACAAAATAATTTTGCGTTACTATTAATGGATTAATGGACACTTTGTCTGTCCCTCCCCAGTTTTCAATTCCATAGTTTAGTCTTGACTCTATAAGTGAAAAATAAAGGGTCCGCATAAGATTTAAATTTACAATATTTCTTAAAAAATAAAATTTCCTTATGTTTTTCCTGAGTTTTATCTGTAATTGTGAAGTATGAGTTTTCCATGAAAGTTTATCGTCTATGTAAACACTATGTAAACACTATCGTCTAAAGCCTCGGTGCTTCAAAAATAATGAAGGCGGCCGTCAAGATTGAAGGAGTTGAAGAATATATTGATGATCGCGTTGACGTTCACGTTCAAAGTCGATAGGACCGCACGACGCGGACACTGCTCGGGATCGCGGAATACGTCGGCAGGAAAGAATTTAGAGATGAGGGCTTGTAAAAAAGTGAAATCCCCTCACTTCGGCAAAGGGGATAAGGTTGTAACTATATAAAACTCCCCGCAAGTTTGGACGGAACAGTGCCGTTGCTTGATTCGAGGAGGAAGTCGGAGTAGTCAACGGAACTGCTCGCTCTGTGTGATGTCAGAGAGGAGTTGTGGAAGAGACGCGAGGCCCAAGAGAAACGCACGCGACGGCAGCTGCCGATCGTAGTTTACAACAGCAAGTGCGATGTGCCTGAAGTATCTAGAGCACAGAAAGTTCTTCTCACCGGATGGCTTATCGTGGTTCATAAGATCTCGTAGCGAGTAGTCGATGTTCTTGAAGATGTAGGGATGTGCCATCGGGACCTCGCCAACAAAGGGAGCTGTGCAGCTCTGATTAGTTCTGCACGTTAGGACCCATTGGTTATGTTGCAATCACTATACCCATTTCAAAGATCGAGCGGAAGTCGGAACATGCTATATGCTTTTGAACCACCCGGTACGTTCCTGGCAGCGATTCCCTAGTACTACACTAAGTTCAACATGACGACAACTACTTACGTGCGTAAGTATGAAACAAAGATGGGATGTTTTGTCATATCCTGCGGAACCGTCGTGGAAGATAACCCACGAAGGACGGCGGTCACCGGGGTTCTCATATGTTGTTCCCATCCCTCGACAATGTCCAGCTGTTGAGACAAAAGCAACGCCAACAGGTCCCTTGCCACTGTCGGGGAGATCAACATCCACTAACATCAATCCCTGTCAACGTAAACTGCGATTAATATCGATTAAGGAGAGTTTATAGGCTCTTTCGGAGTCAAGTAAGCTCCGTTCCAAGTGGTCCTCGCGAATAGAGTCATGTAATTAATCCCACAAAATAGCTGCAGGGGCACCCATATTGCAGAAGAGCACAAAGATGGACCGGAGTCGTTGGGACCATGAACCCAGAAGCTTGGCGCAGCACTCCGTGGTACTCGTTTTCCGTCTTCAATCAAACCGAGCTGACGACAAACCTCATAGAACGTACTACAGTCATGACCACCACGTAGCAGGAGGTTGGAGTAGCCGCGACAAGGTCTTGACATGAGGACCATTCTGAAGGTACTCGTAGTAGAGTTCTCCAGGATTAGCTGATAACCAAAAGACTCTACATACTTTCCTTTCTCTCTTTGCGATTCGCGACGAACTGTTTCCTGTCGTAATGTTCATATAACTGTTCCGTTTTAATCGTTTAGCGTCAATTATGAATTTCTCGAAAAAAATTTCTGATACGTTAAGCCGTCAAAAGATATATCAACATGCCTGATAAAATACAATATTAAACTTGGTTAATTGATCTAGTTATCGCAACGGTCTGATCACTGGGACAAAAACACACGTGTTGCCGCCCCTCAAGTTGGACAAGTAGTCACTCAACTGCTGGTGGCGACTTTGAGATTAGGAAGTCCAAGAGACGCCAGCACGCATCGCGTATTATTATCCAATTAGTCACGTAGTATTATACCTCGTCCTTTTGTTTTTACATAAGAGTGACGCTGACATTTTGAAATGATCCACCCTTATTTATATTTTTGAACAGATACTTTATGAAAAGACGAGTATACACAAGCTCCAAGTTAATATGGGATTCATACTAAAGCAATAGTACAGCGTTTTGTGGAATAACCTATCAATCGTGAACAGTAACAGAGCTGTTGCGTGACTTAAATTGACCGCTATTTCTAGAGTCACGTCTGTACTGAACGAATCCTCTGTCGTTTACGTGAGTTGTTTGGCATAAATGCTTATGATAGAACTTTGGGCATTGACCCTGCACAGCGTCCCGCACTGGAACTCGATCTGGGACACAAGGATTGTGGATCTTTTCTTACAACGCTGACTTCCTGAGTCTTCCACAGGCTTCTTCTTCCGAGGGGATGTCCGCGCGGATTACGGAGTAGATTATACCTAATGGTACTGGACCGTCTCTGTCTATCTTCATTATAATGTAGGTGTGAGAAAGACCCCTCATTTGCATTTTGATGACGTAGGCAATATAGCTCGTGCAGACGAACATCGCTCCGCTCTGCGGATCTCGGAGAAACCTCAGAACTTTTATCTGAAAACTCTGCAAACCGTGCTATGATCACTGATATAGCTGTCGGGGGGGGGGGGGGGGCAGGCTTTCTTGTTCTCTTGTCACCGATGTACGTTTATCTTGCCATACTATCATTATGAGCATCAAATAGTTCATTAAGTGGTCTTATCCTCATGGGATCTTTGGCTAACGACCTACACTACAAATATTTAATGAAACAAATTCGAACATGTCAAGCTTGCGAAAGGCGGAAGGTACGAAAACGGGGATTAGAGGGCAAGAGACAACGATCATACTTGCATAGATTTAAACAGCAGCTTCAAAGAGAAAAGATTAGAATGTGATGAGGTTGAGGATAGTACGTGTGAGAGATGTGTGATCTACAGTCTCAATTACAACAACTTAGATGTGAGAACCAGAAACTACAACAATCCGTTAGTCAAAACATGAATTCAGAATTAGGCAGGCTGCGAGAAGAAATCGAGGACAAGTTAGCTACCTTTACTGTTGAATGAAAGTGTCTTTTGACGACTACTGAGTTGCTGGATGCTGACATGAAGTGTCTGAAGGAGGAGATGATGCAACTGGAGTAGAGGGCGAGGGAAAGTCAGGAGTCTGCAGACCGATGCACTGTTAATGCTCCGTTGATGGAGGCCGACCTGAGACATTCTACATCCTGTTCCTACATGCCGACAATACTACTACCCCTATTTAAGAAGACTACCATCCTTCGGCCAAGAGTAGCATCAGCTTGCCATTGTAGCTTTGCCACCACAGATTTATCCCCTACATTCTTATCTTTTTTCACATATAAGACCGATCTAGGAAACGTTTTATTAATCGGAGACACTATTGCGCTACGCAAGTAGAAACTGTGTGGATAGGGTTGTTAATGTGCAGTTTTTACCATTGGTAAAGATGATAGATATTAAGAACCGCATGTTGCAGTACATCAGGACTAACATATCAGTAATTTGTTTTAATGTAGGGACAAAAGATCTGAGGAAAGAGTACAGAGGGGTGTCCTGGATAGAATGGAGAGCACAGTGAGCAAGAGGCCCTTCACACCATGGCCGGTTTGATCCAAACTGCGAAAAAAAAATTTGAAAATCCAAAAATAGCTTTTGAACAGTGTATAAATTCCAGGTGATATTTGTTACTAAGCCCTATTTCTGTATTTGACTTTCCTTAAAATATTAAAATTATAGCGTTTAAAATGTTATGGTAGTATTTTATATAGTTTGTGTGTGTTGTAATGTATATTAATGTTATTTCGTTTTTAATAGTTATTAGGCATATACCATTTGATGCAAGTTATTATTAAAAAAGTGATGTACTGAGAAACGCTTAAGATGTAAAGGCATTTACTTATTCATATAATAATACATCACTTCAGTGAGCTATTGGTCCGTGTGAAATGATAAGTCGAACTAGTGAAATGGGCTATTACCGAATGTCTTTCGGGTTAAAATTCTTCAGACAAAGATCCTGAACACTTTTCTGGCATGTACCAATGTTTGGTTCCTCATAATATTGAACGGCTTCTCTGTTGGTATCAGGATGCTTTTGGGTGTGATGATGAACAGCGCTCCTCTTTATCTAAGGGTGTCGTTGAGCGTAACGGGGGAAAACACTTTATGGCCGTCAGGATGATGACTGTTATCGACAGACAGCATTCCTTTGGTCTTCCAGATGCTGTTAAAAATATCGAAAAATTGTTTCACGACTTACTTTATTATGCCGTTGAATGTATCTTCTATAAATCTCTCATAATTGTTCGACTGTTGTCGTTCCAAGACGTCTTCTACGATGTTTTAGGCCTCCTAATGGCTTTATATTTAGTTATGTATTTTTATGGAGACAGTCACACACTAGGGATCTATTTAGGTTTTTTCTACGAGTTCTTTGGCGATGTATTGCAAAATTCTTGTGAGGATTGTAACAGCTTTAGAATCGAGATGGGCAGCTTGAACTACGATGTGTGTTAAATATCTCATCCTAGTTACAGGGAACTGTCTTATTGAGCAGACAAAAGCAGAGTTAGATAACAATAACGAGGTTAGTGCAGGACAACTCTCGCACTAGAAGATCCTTACCAGGTTACCAGGTTATTGTTTAATTAGCGAAATCTTAAATTCTCTCCTCATTCACGGGTCTTTGGCCATTAAAAGATCCAAAATATTGGACATAGCCGTAACAAAATCGTCCATATCTACCGGTGTCCCATAGAGGGCATCATGTACGAATGACTTTTCGGCAACGGCAACAGACTGCCACTCGAAGACAAAACCTGCAGGAAGATAATAAAGCCACAAGCACTGGTTTCCATCCATACGATTCTAACCAGCAACGTATTATAAATAGAATCAACAGTGTTAAGAATAGTATCGATAACCGTTGTAGAATATTCAAATCCAAAGTCCTTCAAAAAAAAAAAAAAAAAAAAACAAGTAGAAACCACAGTGCCCCTCGGAAACACCTGCCTATTCCCTGATGGAAAGAGCCCTTAGCTTTTTGGTGTGAAGTAAAAACTGAAAGGATATTGAAATACAAATTAAGACTTTTACAAACACCGACCAAAGGAAGAAAATAACTTACAAACAGACACAACAAAAATGGTTCGAACTATGCTTTACATAGATAGACTAAGGTAAATTGTTAAGTACCGTACAGGTCGCCAGAAATCTGAATTAAACTGAATTTTAGAGTCATTGGGCTTTATAATTTGTATCTGCGCGGTAGAATGTAATGTAATACAAAAAAATTTTAATTTTAGCTGCGACTAACGGTTTGGCCGCTACCGAGCCAGGAAGAAAAAGTTTCAAGTTAAAATTACAAATAATTTGGACATAATCGCGGCCTGATCTATGGAGAGAGAAAAAAAGTTAATTGATATTTTTGTAGGCCACTTTATTCTTCACTAACGAGTTTCAGTCAGACCAGAGTAGCGGTTCGCCATCTACGAGATTAAGCTCTAAAGAAAAGCATGCAGGGGTGAAAATGAAATAGTACGCGAACTTTTATGAGGAGTTTAAAAGTAAAAAAACTGATTTTCCTATTTGCTATTTTCCGTGTTGCTAAACGGTTTTATACTTGTATATTTAATTTTAGCATGCATTTATTTCTTTGTAGATTCTCGTTGTATTATTATAATTACAACATAATTAGGGGACAATTATTATTCTGTAGTCTTAGAAGTAATTTAACATTAATAACAACAAAACTTATTCATTACGAACAAAATAGTACTTAAATGTCTGTGTGATTTTTGAAATGAATAGTTGAAACGCAAAATGTATTACAATGAAATAGAGAGAAATGTGCACGTAAAATAAACCAGTATCTATTTAATCAACTAAATGAATTGCTTTGTAACTGGTCATCGTTCATATATTCTGCGTGGTTGATTCCAAACCTCTCAAATAATATAAAAGAAATACCATATTAATTCCAGTTTTATTTTAATAGTTAGCAACTCTGACAATTATACAACTCTACTATCCCGGTTCCGGCTTGCATTTGTTAGAATCTATTATTAACTAATAATCCTATTTATTTAAATAATATTCGAACGGATGCAAATCCATTTATCGACTGTGTATCCGGTTTTTGAATTTTATAGTGTTTTTTAAGAGTGAGACCAACAAAAATATTATATTATATTACATGTATTGATTGCTATATTTGTTTACAAGTTGATCAAATTACTAAGAAAACTTATTGTTTCAAGTATTTATCTATAACCGCATCCCACCGAGTTTTCTGAGCCTCTGCTTGACAAAAATCCATTTACCCATAGTTGGTGCGCAAACATTTAACCATTCATTTGATCAGAAGTTCTACTTACATCACTGAAAATTGTTAGTCGGAAAAGGCGTAAACCTAATATAATAATGGTAACATTTGAAATACAGTAGTTAAGTGCGTCGTGTTTCTGTACAATATACGACCTCTTTAGCGACACGACGAGTTCATTATTTTTCCATTTTTTTATTGTGTTTAGGAATTGGTTTAAAATGGTTTTTATACCAGATTTCTTTATTTTTTTAAACTTATATACTACACTTTTACTCTTCTAGATTTTTTAATCATGTTTTTTAAATAACAAATCTTTCTTCTTTCTCAAGCACTCATTGAAAGCACAAATATTCCGACTAATATACGAGGCACGTCCAGAAAGTAAGTGTACTGGTACTCTTACACCTGTAGGGAACACTTTTTTGACATGTTGTCAACACTGCCGCGTAGCCTGAATCCTCCCCTTCAAATCGAGACATATCCGAGGTTAGTGTGTTGAAAACTCTTGACACAGTAGTATCTTTCGCGAAAAATGTCGTTTCGTATATCCCGCCAAGTGCGAAAATTCGCACCGTCATTCGCTACCTCGTTGTGAGGGGAAAAGCTCCGGTTTGAAATTTGAGTTGGAAAACTGTTTATACTGCCTCTTAGTTTTTCAGACATGTAGTGGGCAACCCAAGTTTCGTCTGCTCTAGTGGCAATAGGATAGAGAAAAATGATTCGCCTTCGAGTTCGTAGCGTTCCAATAATCTCTGGAGCTCTGCATTAGATTCAACTGTGTCAAAGCTGTTTTGGGATACATTTTCGCAGACAATTAATTCGATATCCGAGAGTTTCTGTGATTGTTCCGTGATCAAGGATCGGCAGATTTGCGGAAACATCGCAGAAAGTTCATCTAACGTCAATCTGCGATCCGCATTTATTTTTTTTTTTTACCACAAATCGTCAGTCACAGTTGAAGGTCGTCCGCTCCTCTGATCGTCATGCACGTAGTACGGTAATTTTTGAAACTC
The DNA here is from genome assembly GCF_021130785.1 of Homalodisca vitripennis. Taxonomy (NCBI): domain Eukaryota; kingdom Metazoa; phylum Arthropoda; class Insecta; order Hemiptera; family Cicadellidae; genus Homalodisca; species Homalodisca vitripennis. The sequence continues at coordinate 155,471,602 of NC_060208.1, forward strand.
GTGACACCACTAGTACGCTCGTACGATTCATAGCATCTATTACTGTAAACAGTTTTACTCCTCATTATAAAAACCAACCCGAGCTTTTCCCTAAAAGAAAAATTAATACTTAATAATTTACATACCTTAGTTAAATTTAACATTGTATTATTATATGTTATTTATTGTAAGAATATTTTCATATTCACCAAAACCTTGAGTATCGATTGTTACAATCTTCACAAATAGAACTTAATAAAAAAACTTTTGTGGAAGGTTTTTTTTAGAGAGTGCAAAACTCCACTTCTCCTTTTCAAATTGGCGTAGAAAGGATTATTTATAATTAGCAACCCCTATCTTGTGATATGTCATTTTTAAGGTGTATTACCAAGAAAACACAATGAAACTATCTGTAACCAAATATCTACTTAGGTTATAGCAACCATGTGAAAAAAACCGCCAAATAACTGGAACGTCAAATTATGAATCTGTTGGAACAATTTACAATGTCTTGTGCATTTCAGCACAATTGCTAAAGGCATATTACAGCATATGGTTGTTTTATAAAAAATTTTAAGGTAAGTTTCTTTTGAAATCAGAACATCTTTTCATAACTATAAATAATTTAAAATTTAAAGAATATAAAAGGAAAATTGTGGTTTTCCGTCTTCACTCTGACCACCTGATGTAAGCAGCGGCCGCGGAGTCACGACGGCAATGGATCTGTTTCGTAAAATTAGTCCAATTACAAAAGATCGTCATATTTGTTACGTCTTGCCGTGTCGCGTTAATTGGGCTATGTTTATTACGAAATTATTTGAACAAATTACAAGGCGCAACAAATTAGAAATTGCAGTGAATGAAGTTTAAAATATTATTTAAACGCGTAAAGTAAACATTGTCTACAAAAAATTTATTTAACAGCTGGTTTTTGGTTTATTATTTGTTTCAAGACACTTCATATATTGCGTTAAAATGTTTAAAGAAGTAGTAATTAATATACGAAGTAATGTTTACAGTGGAATAAAACATGAAATAAAAGTAAAACATTGTATATAAAAATAATAGGTAACGAATAAAAACTATCAAATATTATGCTGAATAGAAATAAAAACTTCAGCTTTAATACGAGAGAACTAGTGTAAGGATACAAACGCTATTTGAATATTTAATACTCATAGCCTATTAATTTTATTGAGCAATGCTATAAATAATAAAACAAACTAACAGATTTTATTATTACACTTATATTCCTCTGGATTACTTTATTTTTTAACAATTGTGATGTAAATTATTTACACATATACTCAAAGCTAATACGAGGGTGATTCAATAATTAACATGACAAATTACTGTAGGTAAACTCTAAAAAGTAGCTAAATTGATCCATATTAAAGTTTCAGACGTAAGTTTCGCAACAAACCTACTATGACATCCGATTTAGTTTTACCCTAATCATAGTATGCTCTGATCAGATTTCTAATAATGGAAAGAGAGAAAAGGATGTGAAAATTTAAATATATTGTTTAAATTGTTCATATAAAATTGTTTGAATGTTTATAAAAAGGGGTAGAAAACGTTTCACAGTGGCATGATAATCAGCTTTTCCGAGAAACGCATTGGATGTCCGGTCGAAAAAGCTGGGACTTCCACTATTGAATATCGTATTGAAGCGTTTAATTAGGAACAATAGGCGTAATACACTCTGATCTGATTAAAAAGTAAAATAAAACAAATAACCGTGAGTGTTGAACATTTTTGATAAAACCATTTAATTAATTCACATCAAACTGCAGTAAAAGAAAGATTATGCGAGATGGATGCTCAGACAATTATCACGGGCGCTCAAAAAGGTACTCCTCTTCAAATCATCAACACTTGAAAAATCTATATTTGACAGACGGCAAGTTTTTTTTAAAGTAATTGCAACAAGCAATGAATACTGGATCCACTACTATGAACCATAGAATCAAAACTACAGTGCTTAGCTCAAGGAAGGAATTTCTCCCCATTAAAGGAATTCAAGATCCAGCCCATCTACTGGTAAAGTGATGCTTACATTATTCAGGGTTTCTCAGGAGCCAATTTTATTGTGACTTTATTTAAAGTCAAGAACAATTAACATCCCCAGACCAATTACGTATAGTGATATGGCGATCTTGAAACAAGAAAAGACCTGAACTGGAATGAAACGCCGCTGGTACTTGACTTAGCCAATGTTTAACTAAGTTGCATGAAAACACATGTCCACATTACATCACGAAAGAGAAAAACTTCAGAAACTTGGCTGTATGATATCCTTCTACATACCTCCTCTGCCTGCCCCGAGATTGCCAAATCAGAGTTTTTAAGAGGGTCTACGAATAAAAACATTTATAATCCCTATGAAGAGCTTGTTCAATTCGTGTCCTACAATATACAAGCTGTGTACCAAGTATAATTCAACGTTGAACAATAATAATTGTTTTTATATTGATAACACAATAGTTTGTCATTACAGTTTTATTGAGCATCTTAAAAAACAAATTTTATTTTCATATGCAAGAATTCAAATAATTTATAATTATAAATATATATATTTCTTTAGTTATGAATTTTAAAATTTATTGTTAAACTCGGTAGTTTTTTTTTATTTCAAGATGATACGCCTATTTTGTTATAACGTTAAAAATTACATTACATCTATTCGATATTGTCTGGATATAAGATCACAAAAACGTTGCAATGCGTGCCAATTCCGTGTAGGCGAGTAATGGCCGAGGAACCGTCCATCCTTTTACGTAAGACCAGCTTCTAAGTGCCTATTACACACAAACTGAATCACCTAATGCTCTTGTGTTTTTTTAAAACATATATGATTAGAAAATAAAATTTTATGAGTAACGTACATTCTGTTGTGTCATAATTAGTGTATTGTTGTTAAATTACGTCTGAACTTTAATTTACGTGTATACCAGGACTACAGTAATCTTTTAAATACGTTACTTATTGAATCACCCTCGTAGGGTATTCAAAGTAAATTTGGTCGACACATTAAATGTTTTTCAATAATCGTATAAGTAAAATAATAGTTAATGTTTGTTATGATTAAGCCCCCCCCTTTGATATATGAGAACAAAATTTTAAAGCTTTTTATATTTGTCTTAGCGTTGTATCCTATTAACGTAGTATGTATAGAGCAATAGGCTGAGGTTTTTTATTTCAATTCAGGACCAGAGTAAAAGTTATATTTTTAAAGGCTGCTGTGAGTAGTTTCAGTGATATCTCTATTATACGTTAAAAATTTATTATTTATATGTACCATACCACAAAGTAAGCATTTATTGAACGCAATATTACTTTGCAAGTACTGAGCTATTAAATAATAAACTGCAAAATAGCTAACAAACATTTAAGTAGACAACATTATAAATATTTCAAGGCCTTTTTAAAGTAAGGGTAATTTTAAATAATCTAAAGATTTACGTTACGCCTTTTACATTTGTCCATATTTATGAAAAACATATTCGTATTATCATCGAAATAGAACGGCAAACGTTTAGAATATAAAGCACATTTTCTTTTGTAAGTTGGTTATGTTATTTCAAAGTTCTTTATGATTTTACAAATATGGCTATATACAGTAATCACAGTGGGGGAAAACCACAATTTCTTCTTCGGTCATTTGTAGACATTATTTATAAAAAATAAAATTTTTAGTTCAGAAACGAAATGTACTTTTCATGTCCTGGATTTCCGAAATAATGAAAATACAATAAGAAAATGTATTTTAATTAAACATTTACTTACTTAATGTAATTGAGAGGGGGGCAACCCAAAAAAATTCACGCCTGCCGGTCCGTATTCATAAAATGTCGTAGACGAAAAGATTCTCTCGCTTCAATCTCTCTTCCTCTCTCTCTCTCATCTGTCTCTCTTCTCTCTCTCTCTCTATGTCTCGTGCTTGTTTTCTCTGTTTTTAGTTTTCACTTGTTTTATTCTCGTATTCAAGTGATGCAATGAAACGATAGAGGTGTGTGACTCGATTTAAAAATGCGACATTCGATTGAATGTAACCAAATGCTTACTAACTTATTTTAAACCTGCTCTGCTGAACCGGACAAAAATGTAATACTATGAGCAAACATTTACTTGGGTCTCACCGAAGTATCATATAGTTTTTTGAATAGTATAAATAAAATACATGTTATAACGATGTAGTGACGTATGAACTGTTTTCAACAATTTTAAATATTTCATCGTGATTGTAAATGTTCAAAGAGATATTGGTGCTGCATTTCATTCTCTCTCTCTCTCCTCCTCTCACGAGCACTAGCTCTCTCTCTCTTGAATTTCTCTTCTAAAAAAACTGTCAAAATCTGCTCTCAAACTCATGCAGTGTTCTACTCACGCACACTCTACCTGCATTGTTAGATAAAAAGGCACGTTTTTAGTCTCTCCTCTCATGAAAAGAGGGCTCCTGCTCTCGATTTGACAGCGTCTACTTCGCTCTGACTCTCGAGCTCTCATAGCCGATTTAGTTTTTTTATATTAGCGCTCAAATTATAAATTCTGCTATTTATTCTATTTTATGAATTGAACAAGTTTGTTATTGTACATAATTGTGATACATATATTCATTTTAATAAGTATTTGATTTTCATACTTATGTTGCAACCCTGAAACGACAAAACCCTTTCACTTAGGGTAGGATCAATGGACTCACAGTGTTTTCAAGTTATTGACGTGTTAATGTTGCTATAAATAATGAGTAAAAAACGATAATATATTAGCTACAATAACAGTTACTTGTGTTTTTTAACGATCACTTTTGTATATTTCAAATGCATTAGTTACAGATATTTATTTACCACTATTTTTGTTTTATTATTAAAGATTTATGGGTTTTGGTTTACGAACAAAAGTTTTGTTTTGCTTATTATACACAGTAAAAACTGTAGTAGTACAAAATACTTCTGCTAAATAAATAATTACAAACAATTTTAATAACGCCAAACATGAAGGGAATATTAAGTATTGTTTTTTAGTCCGTTAGATATTATATATTGCTTTTCCCCGATATAAGTTTGACACAATATCAATTAATTAAAAATTCTGGTTTTTCACAACACAATAATAATTTTGACACACTAAAACTGATCACAATATTTAATTATTAGTTTTTTTTTTTTTTTTATTAAATATATATATTTTTTAGTTATTAAATTTTAAAATAAATTTGTTTTACATTTCAGAGCACAATAATGAATACAGCTACATGGGTTACCAATCTGTATAATAATTGACTCTGCAATACATAGTGGTCTTTACAGTTGTTTACACTAATAGGCTAACAACCTCTTGTTATTGCACAGAATTATATAGTTTATAAAAATTCAAACCTAAAATGACTTACATTCTGAATAGGAATATATTATATGTTTATTAGAATGTTTATACAATAATCAGAGAGATTATTACATATTAATTACTAATTACAATAATTCCAATCATGAGTAGATCAAATTCATGATTTATAATCGTAATAGTTATAAAATTACGTAATAATATATAATATGATACGGGAATAACAAAAAAACTCTTATAAGTATTACTGGTGGCACAGTGGTGGGCTGGTCTTGCTCTATAAAATACTGTAGTTTCTATTAGTACAAACTGCAAGTACACCTAATATTAAAGAATAATATTTTTAGCGCTGTGAGAATAATAGGACAAAAATACCTAATAACTTACTATATATAGGTATATTTCAGTTTAAATGGCTGTGTTTACTGTAACCAGGAAACACACATTCTAATATTTATTAAGCAATTACGGATAGTTAAATGACACAATAGCAGTAAGCAAAAAACTAAAATAATTTCGATCCCCCTAAATCTGTAGTGGTGCTGGGTTTACTCTTTCGTAAATTATTTTACCATGGAAATGGGGGGCGCCTGGTAGTTTGATTTTAAAGGTCTTATCTTTACAAATATTATTTCATAACAAATGTTTTTAAGATACATATACAGGATGTTTACATATATAAGAAAACTGCTGTAATTTGTTACGTTATACGCTGTTATTGTTACTTTATAAAACAAAAATTTAAAACACAATTTATATCTAAAATAGTGTTGTGAATATATACATTTAAGAAAAATAAATCAGAAAATTCAGTTTCCAAAATTGGTAATTTAGCATTTTAAACTTTATTTACATATTGAAAATTAAAAACATTGTATGACTAATTCATGTCAATTCACAACCGTATTTGTTTATCTTGCATTATAACACATTAAATGCAGTACGATAAAACTAGAAATTTTGTAATGGGGCACGTGGTACCTCATATCAAAAGGTCTGTTGACGACAGACAAATTAGAAAAGGTTTTAGTATATATTGCTGTAAATTTACTTTGAATACTGTTTTAACGGAATTTTATCCTGCTGATTTAAAAGTTTCTTTACATGTAAGTGATTTTGGTTATGTAGACAAAAATTATAATTTCAAATTTGTTAAGCATTTTGCTCACACAATGAATTGTAACAGGACATTTTAACCCTACTATAATTTGAATATGTTCTTTATAATCGGCCACCATTACCAAAAAGGTGCTCAAGCTGTTTCCCGTCGTATAAATGTATAGTTCTAACGTATCAACTGAAACAGAACATCTTCATGAACGTTTTGGATTTCTAATGAAGGAAACAAAGCTATTTGCATTCTTTATGTCTCTATAATCTCGGAATTTCTTATATAAGCCCCTCACTGTTTAAAAAACCCTTCCTAGTTTTTATCAGTTAAACTGGCGGCCGTTTCGTAATAAGTTTGTTACGAGCATAATGCCTTGAAGGTGAGCCACTTTGCTGTATCATATTCTTTGTCTAACTATCGATCAGAAGACCCTGTCCAGTAGAGTTATGTAAGACATTGGTAAGAAATATTGTAAAAATATCTTTCATTTTAAAATAGTAATCAAATAATTAGGGACTATTTTTTATGTTGGTTCCTATTATAGCGCACCACGTGTTCTTGAGTCCAATACAATTGAAATTATGTACTGTACATATCCTAATATAGATTCTAGAAGGACCAATAACGCATGTTAAGGGCAATTTTTAGCTCGTCGATACTTCTAAACTTAACCGTCCATTACAACCTGAGGACATCATTTAAGAAGCTCTCTGGACATTTCCCATTTTCCATATATCACCTGCTATTATGGACCGGTGTGAAGGTGGCCCGAAGTGTGTGTGTGCTTATGATAGAAGTTCATCAACTACTAGAAATGATATATGGAAAGAATAAAACAATGCAGTATGTTTTGCTCTAGGTTATCTCGTAATAAATCCTGCGCTCAGTATTGATACAGCTTCTGGTGGGCGGGTCGTGCTTACTGGTTGGCAACGATACGAAAAGAAACTAGCTCTGAGGCTAAGATATTAGATTTCTGTTTTTAATGAAAATTTTAAAATAATTAGTAGTGTTCTGAATATATCTAAACATTTTGACTATAAATAAAAATCCAAGAAAAACTTATTTTGCCAGTAAAATGAAATCTGCTTGATATAAAGTCAAATATTGCTTAAAACAATACTTTTTAATGCCTATAATCTTTAAACGAAGAAGCAGACGTTTGTGATTGAAATGTCTTTTAATTATAAACATCTTAAATATTCAAAAATGTACTAATTAGTTATTTTTAATGCCAAAATATTTTGGAAACTGAAAACTTCTCAGTTTTTTAAGGGTAGGTCCTCCTCTAGTTTAGATAAGAATGTTAAAAATTAGACAATAAGAAATCTTCTATGAAAAATTTTAGAACCTCTAATAATAAATGTCGAAAACATGCGGTTAAATATAGTTTTTTATGCTTGAACACGTTGAAAATTGAAATAAGATAAAATATATAAAACATCACGCCGGATAAGAAATGTATCTGTTTTAAGAGACCTTTAAAATGAGGTACCATACGCGGCCAACATACTTTCTAAATTTAAAAAACAAGAGTCCAATAATACGTTACCCAGAATTTTGGGAAAAATAAATGGAATTACATATTTTCCACAACATGCGGGAGGCTCAATCTAAACGGAGTTGTTTTATATTCACTTCATAGTACTGCTACAATCAGAGTTTTCAAGTGCCCTGGTTCACAATGTATGATTGCAATCAAAAATGTATTTTTTCTTACAAGCATTGAAAACCATGGTGGATAATACTATGCTTTAATGAACGAAAAGATGTAAATATGCAAATTAAAATTAAAATAAATTTAGTTAAAAAGAATTATATGAGGTCTGCATGATCTATTTACCCCTATTTAACGTAGAAAATCATTCAAAAGATAAACACACCTAACAATGTTCGATTTATGCTTTAAGAGGAGGTTGTTCAAGGCATGTTTGTTGAAACATTATAGACCTACTGGCAAATATACATATATTGTTGAAACGCAATAGATCTTAACTAAGTCCACTTAGATATTAATGAGTGCCTTTTAACTCTTTGAATGACATTTTGAAGATGTGCAAACTGGATGTTTGAATATATATTTAAATATATAACAGATTTTAATTACCATAAGTTCATTCGTTCTCCGAGATCTTTCAGACTGAAAGTTTAAGATAAAGTCAATTGTTTATTGTAACAGCTTTATTTCATTGATTTGTGCCTTTTACGTCACTCAGCCGGAATTATTACTTAAAATATTAATGTTTCTCATATTATTAATATATTGGTTACTGAAAATTCAGGTATGTATTAACTTATAGGAGTAGTTTTAAATAGATTAATAATTATCAATAATAAAATAAGTGAAATAATTACTAAACAATACTATAAACTCATCATTTCAAAAAATACTTACGAGGCAAAAAGTATAGGAAGCAAGTCAAAATAAATAGGTTACTGTCAACAAGCTGTATACCTCCTAATCGATTTTAAATACCGCAGTTGTAACTCGTAGCTTCTACACAGTTATTAAACGTGCGTTCCAACAAGCGTAAAGTTGAGCGACGGTAAAAGTTTATCGTGGATATCCCGAGTAAGACAAAATAATTTTATTTACACCGAAAGAGAATAGTTTTTCACAGTTATTTACATAAGAATTAAATTCTTATTGGGTTTATTTTATAAATAGTTGGGTACCTGAAAGAAATATTAAAGGTTTCCTACAGACCACGGTCACAGTTATTATAACGAGAAAGTGAAAGAATATAAGTTTGCTTTTGATGTAAAAGGACCGAAATAAACTAATTTGGAAAATCTTAACAGAAGTTCAAGACAACTTAACAATAGATGTCAATATACGGACTCGAGTACTTTCGTAGAAATTTATTGAAATAGAGTATACATTACAAAGTTGATTCTTGATGAAATCTATTCATTTTAATGATAGATAATTATCGTTTCAATTATGTAAATGTAATATTATTAAAATTTTTTAATTTAATAAATCACACTTACGAGCTATAAAACTTAAAGTTAAAAAATGTACTAATTAGAGTATACTTTATTAGATTTATCCTCTGCCCGTGTACGTACGGTAATCTGTAGAAAATTGTCACAACTTGTACCGGAAGTTTATATACTCTAAGCTGGAGCATACACGCGGAACGGAAGATTTACATGTAGTAATAAATTAAAATTGGTTTTTAGGTAAATGATTGTTTATAAAACCAATAATTCTAATTAATATAAAAATTATGTTTATGACGAATGTTTTTTCATGGAAAAACTTTGATTTGGGATAACATAAGTTGTTACAGTCGATATGTTTGGTCTATAATATTTATCTCTTTCTGCATTGTATAGAAAATAAAATCCAAATTTGTAATTAAACCAGAATATAAGACGAAAACCAATCGTCTTTTATCCTTTTAATGACAACGGCCAGTGTCAGTCTTTAATGTAAAACAGTCAATAAGGGTGTAAAAATGACAGCATGTCATGTTGAGTTTACGCTACTTATACTTTGAAAAGTGATTTTGTGGTGTCTAGCCATGACATAATTTATTTCAATAGTGGTAATTTATGTTATATTTAGTTGTTTGGTAGTATTGTCTATAAGATTGAAATTCCTATCTTTTTTTGAAGGGCTTAGGATGTTTTACGATCTTTGGAGTTTTATATAAAAATAATAAATATGATTATTAGACGTATGTGATTTTCTATTGCTTTTTTAAACTTTTGTGAACTATTTAATTATGTATTTCTGTTAAATGTGTTAAAATAGCAGTATAAAATCACCTAAATTAAATCCTATAAAACAGTGAAGCCTAAAAGCCTTTTGATACAATAAGATAAAACTTGTGTTGTAATTACATACATTATAAAAAGTGAAATTGCAAGCTTTTAAGATGTAGAAGAAAGTCATATCAGAATCGTTATTGTAATTACATGATTAATAGTTTATTCCTTTGATGATACTTACAAAAATCTAAAAGTGGTTTTCCTTCTGATTTGATACATGAACATTTTGTAATAAATGGTTACTATTCTTGGTCACGCAATATTGACACAAGCTACATTACCCTTTTTTATGATAGCGATCCTTAAATGATATGTGACCTACTTTTTTTTTGGTTTTTTAAACAACCACTAAGCTGATTTTTTTTCTTTAATCTGTGTCTGAAAACGTATAAATATATCTAAACTGGGCGGAACATGTCATTCGTTATTGGTTTGAGATATTAGGCCTATTTCGGGTATATTGAATATGCATTAACTTATGCATGCCCTTTGGTTACATTACCTCAGCAAATATTCCTGTACAGATTGCAATCATATAGTTGGTGTTTTGCGCTCTTAAAATATACACTGTTATGTATGAGCAAAATTGGTACATATTCCCTTAGAGAAACTTAAGTAAACTTTACAACCAAATGGTAAACAATGATTTTATTGGTATCCTACGTTTGAACGATAGAATGATATTCTGTAGAGAATGGTTTACTAAAAAAATGTTATATAACTGACTCCAAAGTGTTTAAAATACTTCATTACAAAATGAACGCCCAAATAAGCTTATACATAAAATGAGACTTTTAGAAAGATGTAATACATATAAATCATACATAAACATACTATTTTAAGAAAAATTATATTAAACTTATTTCAAAAGGAAACATTAAATTCCATTGTATTCCGTTTATTTAATCTAGCAAAATATATAAATGATATCAGGCAGTAAGAACTTTTAATTTTCATAAGACTTGAGAATTTATATTTTAAACGATAATATATGACGTGATACTATTCAAACACAGGAAAATCCAGCATGAAAATCTGTTAATCTAAACATACGAAGCTAAATAACAGAAGGAATAAAAAACTATGAACTTGCATTCTGTGATAAACCGAAAATGAGTAATAGGTAAAATTTCAGATTAAAATGTATATACATTGTAGAATGTGTTTTATCGAAAATAGAGTATACATTTAATGTAGTCGAAGCAAAAACTATTTTAAGTTTGTGTCTTGATCTTTTATATTGTACATATCTCTCTCTCTTCGTGTTTGATACTCAATACTCTCTTTGAAAGTATGTAAAAAACAATTCACAACGTAATGTTTGTAACATTTGCAATGGAACTCCTCTAAAGTTCTCTCTCAGTCTCCTAAAATTCAGTGAACTTTAATGTATACATTATTCACTTTTGATCTATTTCCAAGCGATATAGTAAATCGGAACTTGCAGCCAAGTGCCATCAAATCGCGGCTTTACAAGTTGTAGAGTTTTTTAACGGCTGGAAACGTGTTTAAAAAGTTTTAAGATAATTATAACAATTGTCTATTAGAATGCGAAGATAATTTTGTCAGTTTCCTTTATACTCATTAGAAATTTTTAGAAGGATTTTATATTGCTATGAGTGTAAAAAATAGTTTTAATACATTTTGAATTTGCATATATTATTACAGAGCGATGAATGTAACAAGTTATTGTATCAACTTTAATAATTCAGTATTATAGTATAAAATCGTTCTATTTAATCAATTAAAGAAAACCTGTATATTTTTAAGTTATGGATAGCATTACCCTCGTTATTTGCCCAAAACAGCTTCAGTCTGCTTTTAAACAAACAAACAAATTGAAAAGTGTTATGAAATGCTGTTGTGTGTGGAGTTTCTAAGGAAAATCCATTCCTGAGTGGACACAGATACATTGAAGAAATATCTTTATGTCCCCAATTTACTCAGTCCGCTTGGTCTTATAAAATTTAAATGAGTAATATGTTAGAGGGCTTGTTAGTAAAGTATGAAATTATTTACTAAAATCTTGGATAATATATCAAGCGGTCAACAAATAAAATCGGCAGAAAACCTCGCCAATATTAGATTAGTTTAACGGTCTATGGGCTATAAATGCGAAATTTTTGTCTGTCACATAACTATTATGTCTGAAATATGTTATAATAATAGGTCATTAAAAATGAAATTAGTGATGAACTAATAAGAATCGATGGCTCTTATGTTTGACAACATTTAAAAATAGCCGAAAAAACCGTTGCAGGGAAATGTCTAAATGATATAACTCTTCGAAGTCCTTACCGCAGAATCGTTACTTCCGTAGTTTAAGCCAAGGGTTTACATTATTATGAGTCATCTTTGTGTCCCAGGAAAATTTCAGAAAGTTTTCCTTTTCGAAAGTATTGGTTTACAGAGATTTAAATTATGAAAAGTACATGTTTGTCTTGTTTTAAGTAAGTCATGTTTTTCCAATTGAGCTTGTGAATTGTTGTTATTGATATGTTGAGGCATATATTTATTAAGAATTAAAAAAGTAGAACTGGGTTTACCAACACGAAAGCTATCTTGACGGCTAATTACGTAGTATATTAAAAACAAAATTGTAGTCTTTTACTATTGTAAACTATAAGTCTATTTGTCCCTCTAAGCGTTCCGTCTTTATTAAATCTTTTGTAACAGACATTTTATATATTTTTTTTTTTTATGCGGAAAAAATATTAATTTTCAAACTATAAGAGATTACACGTCAATGGAATAATTATTTATACATCCTACATACTGGAAAATCTTTGATTGAGTGCCATGATTGTGTTGTTCTTTTTTAAAACTGCATTGGGTATATAACCGTTAAATACATGTAAACTTTAAAAAAAAATCTCGTCTAAATTACCGACGCATTTTTCTAAATGTGAAATGTTAGTATCGTATTGAGGCATCACTAATAAGCTGTGATTATATTTTAAATTATTTATATATTTAGAAAAAAATATGTTTCAGATAACTTTTCCAGTTTTAACAAATAAAAATAAAACATATAATTGTACTTTTACTTCATTATTTCAGAAACCTTTCTTGATAGTGGAGGCATTTAATTTCAATTTTTGATGGACATTAGAGAATTAACCTTTAATATGTTACCTATTACACATAGAAAATCCTTTAATACGTCAATGTATTATTACGAATCATAGAGGAACACATTTTTATGATTTTGGAAGTAAAAATGCTAGGTAATGTACTATTTTAAAACTAGGGCGAATTTACTGATTTTAAGGAGAATATTATTTTAAAAAAATTATTGTAGAATCGTTAGAGGTTGACATGTCGTAATAAATATATGCACATTACAATAAAGATACAGAAACCTTTTTGTTTCTACATCTTTCAAAATAACCTGTCGATGTTGCAAATTACTTTTAAAATTTACAGATATTGTACACGAACCTATAATGTTTGCTGCAAAAGAACTACGTACAAAATTCAGAAATAGTCTAATATTCATTCATTCAGCAATTCACATTTCCCAAATATCTCAGTAAATGTGACTAACTCTATTGTAAAAACAAATCCTCAATGTGAATTATGGATACTGGATACTTGGGGCCCTTCTCAGAATAAATAAATATATTAAAAAGAGAAAACTCTTTGAGAACAAATGTAATTATTTGTAAAAATACTAAACGTTCGGGAATACTTTTTAAAAGACGTCCTAATAGTACAACTGAAAAATCGATTACATTGTGGTGGTGACAGAAATTCAATTGCATTGATAATAGGAAATGTGAGCGTATTAATTACATTAAAGACTGATAAAATTCATATCTAAACAATTACAGATGGATTTAAATTCCTTCCTAAACAGTCATATCGAACCCTCTCCAAAGCTCACTTAATTGATTCGAACAGTGTTTTTGGTAGATTTTTCAAGAAATTTGTTCCTAGCTTTAAAATAAATCCCGAAAATAATTATTTTCAAAAACTAGGCATTATTTGAAATGACTAAATATGGTTTGAAACTGGGGAACTAAAGTGTGAAATAATTTAATACAAGACAGTGATAATATATCTAATCTAATTCAAATATAGAATAATTAATTCAAACCTTTGGCCAATATTCTACTATTATTGGTTCACATAAGTATTTTATCTTTTAATGCTTATAAAAATATTTTTTTAACTTTTATTCGAAAAGTCTAAACTTAGAATTGGGAAATAATTTTTAAAGATCCTAAATATTATTTTAGTATTTTAAATTATTTTGAGTTTGAGAAAGTTCCTACAGATAACTCTATTGCGAAGGGACTTAAATTAGAACAAGGTTTACTTAAAAAAAAATGTTAATATTTCTCTTTGGGCTAGAAAAAGAGTCCTTTAAACAACTACATAAGGAAAATTTAACAGTATGATACTGATTTAAGGACTTTGATATTTTATCCATTTTTAGCAGCGTCATAATATATATTTGTATTGTATGAGATAAAATTTGGCTTTCCATCTTATACTTAACGTCATTTATGTGTTAAAATAAAGATCAAACGTATCAATTTTAATTTAAACACATATAAGAACTTTATGTGGTGTAATAATCTTAAAACACACAAATATGTTTTTTTTGATAAAAATATGAAAAGGTTATACTATGAAGTAATTTGGCACTTCTACTAAAGGATAAAAAAAAACTCTAAAACTGAGTGTAAAACACACCTTGTTTTCTTTTTGCACATCCATTTCCATCTAATTGGTAAATTATAACTTAGCGTGTCTTAAACAGTGAAGATTGTCTAATACTTAGGAATTACGAAGTTTGGAATGGGTTATTATTTTGTAATGTATGAAACCTTTAGAATTTATTTTCCAACTTTCAAGTCTTGAAATATTTCGATATCTGAGTGGTACAGGAACAGGTTCTTGGATTTAGCCATTTAATACTAGATACAGATATATTATAGGCCAATCACTGGCTTGGTATATATTTTGGGAGGAGTATAACACATAGATGCTAGGCTAATGGGAGCTGTAGATGCTGAAGTAGCTATGTACTGTAAAACAATGAGATGCCTGCTTTAGTCTTTGTTTATAATCTTTCATTAAAAATATGTCACATTTGTACTATTTGTTGAAAAAAGGCGCTGCATTTCTGCTTTCACAGAGAATGTATCAGATCCCGAACTTAGTTGTAACTCTGTGAATTTTATGAGATATTTATTGTTTAGCAATTCAACTGAAAGATGATAAAAGTAATTAAATAGTAAAACACCCCCATATATCTGTAAATACTTTATCACATCTTAAGGTACAAAATCGAAATCTTAAAAAAATGGAGATTCTTTGAGCATAAAATTGAATGTTCAGATCCATAATCGAATAGAAATGAATTCATCTCAAGACTAAAGGTTTTTAAATTCCTCACTCTACCCCCCGCGCAGAAATTATAGCCCCACTGGTATATAGATTAAGAGATCATTCTGCCTGTTAAGATTCAAATCCCGAAATCAAACACTCCAATGCTATTCCAAATTTTGTTTTATTATATGCTATTTTGATATATATTCCAGGTAATGTTATATATAGACATCCCGAAAATTAACAATAATTTCCTTAAACCTAAGATCAGGTTACCTTATTCATGTACTCGTTTAGAGTACAGATGATAGTGGTATTAACAATATTGTATCTTCAACAAGAGAGGGTATTACAACTAATGTTAATGTGAAAATTTGATAAACCGAAGTGTAAATTACATGTTGTAAATATCACTTGCTCATGTTTACCTGTATATGAACTGCATGGGCTAAGTTCAGAACCGCTAATAGAAACATCTGTTATCTGTTAATGTGAAATATGAAAGGATAAGTAATGGTATGATCTATTAGGATCAAGGGGACGTTTTAATCTTGTGATAATCTGGACAGAACAATCAATTTTTTTAACTTTAGCCGTATTTGTTATTTTGTAAAGACATGAGTATGAATATTGTGCATTGAAATGTTTGTGTGGTTTTACCTTGATATATAAGGGTTATATAAAAGCTGGTTAGGTCTGGTTACATAATGTTAGCTGTAAGAAAGGATGTATGATTACACAATCATGCAGTTTAGTTAATCAATTATATATGATCTACAATAAGGTTTGTTCACTCATAGTTAAACACATTCAAGTAGCAATAATTATTTAAACTGTTTGAAAAGATCTGTGTGAGTAATGTTGTTTTTGCCTTGTAAATGGTTGTGATTATACAAGAATATTAATTAGTTTTGTATTGCTGTAATAAAATTTGTAACATAATAGTTTAACAAAAACTGAATAATTCGATCAGAACAAGCACAGAACTATCAATAATTAAAACCGCTCTCTTATGTATGATATTTTTTATCTCATATTGTATAGTTTGGAATTTTACCAATACTAGTATAATTTTGATAAACGTAAACATGATTTTTCAAAGGTTTATTGGAATTGTATACTAGTTTTGTTAAAACATCTATGTCCATTTTCTAAAGGGCAGCAATAAATAAAGAAATTATCAAATTCTCTCTCTCTCTCTCTCTCTTTCCATATCCTGTCTCTCTCTCTCTCTCTCTCTCTTGAGATTTCCAGCTTTTTATTAGCGCTCAATTATAAATTCTTGCTATTTATTCCAATTATAATTGAACAATTTGTTATGCGTTACATAAATGTAACATCATAGTTAATTTTTAAATATATATGTGATTAATCACGTTATCTCCGAAAACCCTTTCATATTAAGGATGATAGAATAGCTACAAATTTTGAGTGTTAATGTTAGATAAAAAATGAAGGTTTACGAAACCCTTTATTAATGTAACCCAGAAACTTTTTACTATTGTCAATGCACTAGAAGATACTTTAACACGCGAGCACACGCACCCATTTTTTTCGCGAGGAACACGCACTACGCAATTTGCTCACATCTTACTATTGGTTTCTTTACGGTCTTGGCAATCCCCTATTGCTGTAAATACTAAAATTGCTGGGTTGTGTAGTCCGTTACACTAGTAGTTAATATTGTTTGATAATAGTATTTTCCAATCTATTTATTAAATAAATCTTAACAAACTAAAATAGGAGCATTTTCTTATTTACATTTAAAACCTACTCTCTTATACTATTTTTCAACGCAATGCCCGTTACAATCGAGATATTTAACATAACGTCCAACAAATCTTTCGATTCCAGGTTTGTATAAATATGCAGCCTGTGATCTCAACCACTGATTAAAGCCAGCGTCAAGTTTAGCCTCACTATCGAGGCGCTGCGTTGCGAGCCAGGTCTTCATCGCTGGAAAAGGGTGGTAGTCGCTTGGTGCCAGATCTGGGCTATAAGGTGGATAATTATAACAATTCCCAATCAAAATCATCCATGACTTGTCGTTAACGATTGGCTGTATGGGGACGTCTATTGTTGTGGAAAACGAAATTTTGTCGCTTAATATTCCCCTACGCTTGTTTTGTATCGCTCGCCGTAGCTTCTGCAATGTTTAACAGTACCTCACTGCGTTAATTGTTGATCCTCGTTCAAGGAAATCAATCAGAATCACCGCTTAGCATCCCAAAAACAGTTGCTATAGTCTTTATCGCTGACTGAGTTTTGGACACATGTTCTTGGTTTTTTATGGAGAGTGTGTTTACCTCCATTCCATAGACTAAATTTTTGTTTCACAATTGAAATGCTTCATCCATATTTTATCACCAGTAACGATACGATCAAGAACTTTGTTACCACGTTTGTCGATTTACCAAGAAAACTTAACGATGTAGGAAGTCCTTGTTTTTGTGATCTTCCGTAACGAATTATGGAACCTATCTGGTAAAATATTTGTGGAATCTAAGCTTCCCTACAAGAATTTAATGAAGTAGACTTCGCGAAATTTGTCGGAAATGTCTCGAGAGTAAGGGTGATTTTCACGATTTTTGTCATTGAATTTTAGCATCACTAGGCTAGACCGACCACTAAGAATATTATCATGAACATTACTACAGTCAATACACCACTGCCTTACTGTGATTTTACTTACTATTCCATTTTCATAAACTTCACACAGATGGCGATAGATTTCAATCGATGTATGGTTGTTTTCTAACAAAAACCTCACTGAACGCACTTCACAAGTAGAGGGACACATCGCAGCACACATTTTAATTAATCACAGTGAGTAAATTCAAAGAAATACAGACCACGCGCGACTACAGCTCGATGCGTACTGAACGCTAGTGTTTTGAAACGAAGATGGCAGCTATAACCCCGCCTATTGCCGCACCATTCAATATGGTCTATTACTTTCTAGATAGCCCTCGTAGTTTACACAAAATTCAATGCAATACCTTTTTTAGTCAATATATATTTTATAAGTTATAAACTTACATTGCCTTCTTTAAAATTATTAGAACATACAAATTTCTTAGTCCATAACATATTTCCGAAAAAAAAAATTCTTTGGAGCGAAATTTGTAATTTAATTTTGAGATGATATGTGAAATTTTTAATTAAATACTAAGCAGATAATTTGTACAAAAGATGATTCGACAAATTTGTACAAGTTAAAAATATATCTGTAATTTTCATGAACTGAAATAGTTGCCTAGGACATGGAAAGTACTTAATATATTCGGTATGGTTAAAAGATATATGTTATAAAATAAGAGGATAACATATTATTTCTTAATTTATATTAATATTTAAGATCTCTGCTGGCAATTCTCTTATAACTAAATGAGTCACATTCCTGGTTGCAATTCGTTAAAATCCATAATTAAGTAATGATTCTATTATTTTTAATTTAAACAAACTCTCCAATAATATAAAGTTTTTATTTTTGTGAGGCCTTTCGTACTCAATGAGAACATCTTCGGACTCACACAACTGAATAAGACCTCTTCCAAGAGAACATCGTCCATCATTACCGCGGGACGATACTCCTGTTCTTGTCGATGCCGAAGGCAAAAATTTATTGAGTTTGATTTTGAGCTGTTTGTTTGAGTCTTAAGAAATGTTCGATGCATGAATTTAAATCGATAAATGATTTCACTTCAAGATCAGTTTTATATTTCGATTTAATACAGAGAGTCATGTCATCAGCATATTGAATCACCTTTCCATTCTGGATTCATGTATTCAACTTGTTGACGTAAATAAGGAAGAGAACTGGCCCTAATATTGATCCCTAAGGGACACCATAGGGCATTTTGACCCTATTAGACAGAGCATTCGCAATCCGTACGCATTGTTCTCTATCTTTAAGATAGGACGAGAGCCAATCTTACGGCAAACCCCTAATACCACTAGTCCATAACTGGTGCAGCAGTGTCGCATGATGCACACAGTCAAAGGCTTTGGAGAGGTCGAGAAATATGCTCATAAAGCCGCGTTTACACCGGAATTGGTAACCAAAAATTGCCAACTCCGATTGCCGACCCTAGTTGCCGATGGCAGTTTGCAATTTGTATCTGCAACCATGAACACAGTATGCTTAATTTTTACTGCAACTTGCAACCAAAAAATTAGACAGTATATAGAATTTCGAGTGCGGAAGAGGTTGTAGCCTACTTGCTGCGGCAGAGTGTGTTGTTCTGGGTAAATTGAGAGGACGGAGAAGATTCTGGGTTCGACCTTCATTGCAGGCAAGAGCAAGGTATAGTGGCAGCGATCTATTGAATTACTTAAATAGAGATGATACAAATCCTTTGTCAGGAGAATTGAGATGCGACGGCAGTATAACGAACTTTTTAAGAATGTCGAGCAACGATTTTGAATGTTTACTTGTTGGTATTGGACACATAATTAGCAAAAATGATACTAACTACAGGAAAGCAATTCCAGTGCGTGAAAGGTTAGCTCTAACTTTGCGATTTTTGGCAAATGGCGACTCTTATACAAGCATCAGTTATTTGTTAAAAGTTTCAAAAAGTGCGATATTTCTCTTTGTGCCGGATGTTTGTGAGGCTTTGATATGTTTCCTGAGGGATTACATACAGGTGATTAAATATTAAATACCTGTCGACCACGTGGAGCCGATAGGTGGGAGGGGTAGCGGGGTTAGTTGCAGACTCAAGTTGCCGCTCAATTTAGCACTGCAACTAGTATTGCCGACCGAGATTGGCAACCGCCTTTGATCTTTACCGACTTCAGTCGGAAAACCAAATTTTTGTTGCCAACTCGTAAAATCGGTCTGCAACTACAGTTGGTAATGCGAGTTGCAGTTGTTTTAAGGCGTTCGACCAAAAATTGCCGATAAAAGTCTGCAATCATTGGTTGCCAACTCCGGTGTAAACGTGGCTTAACACGTTCTCTTCTCTCCAGGCTATCGACAACATTATGAATAAGTTCAGTTACGGCATCGATGGACGATTTGTCTTTCCTAAACCCAAACTTTTCAGGACAGAGAATTTCGAAGCGGTCATCGAATTGTTCAAGCTGATTGAGGAAAGCTTTTTCAAAAACTTTGCTAAGAACTGGGAGGGTAGAAATTGGACGATAGTTGCTTGAGGTGCAAGGATCATCTTTTTTGTAAACTGGAATCACAGTGGATATCTTCAGTACGGACGGAAAGACACCCTGTGCAAACGAGAGATTGATTAATTTTGTGAGTGGTGTCAAAATATGCTTAAAGCACTTTTTGATTAACCACATAGACATTCCATTAATGTCACAAGACCTCTTAGGTTTGAGATCCTGCATGATACGGGCCACCTCCACCTCACTCACAGGACTAAGGAACATGAACGAGGCCGATCTAGTCAATAACCCCCCGCAGGGTATATTCTGATTCAAAGAACTGTCTATTCCAGCAACAGTTGAAAAGAAATCATTAAACGCAATTGCCACTTTTAATGGATCATAAATAATTTTATTATTAATTTTAAGTTTCGTAATTGAACATTTTGAAGTATTTTGTTGCTTTGTGTTTGGTTTAATTATATTCCAGGCGCTTTTTGAAAGATTACCGGATTGTTTTAGTTGGTTTTTAACGTCTTGTGCCTTGACGTTTCTTATGGCTTTGCGGTAGTCCTTTTTGAAATTTCGAAAAAAGCGTTTGAAATCTTCATTTTCAGATTTAACATAAATAGAATGATAAAATGTTAGTCTTTCTCTTGAATCGAGTATGCCCTGAGTAATCCAGGTATTACTCTTTTTCATATTACGTTCTTTAAAATTTTTGATTGGACAAATTTAAGTCAAATTTAGGAAGTGAGTTAAGCAGTTGAAAAACGCGTTAAAGGCATCCTCCACCCGCTCAAAGCAATCTAGAAATTCCCATGATGTTTTCATTAGAAACCTCCTTAAAAGCTCTATGTTTGCCGGCTTTAGATCCCGTTTACTTTTTATTGACGGAGTTTCAAATTTTGGGTTATGGTGTAATATTACGGCTTCCTGGGCGTAGTGGTCTGAGATGGCCGCATCTATGACAGAAACAGAACAGTCTATTACGTTAGTAATGACGTTGTCGATGGCTGTACTCGACGAAGCGGTCACTCGAGTTGGCGAGTTCACGGACCAAATTAAGCCGAAATAAGTGAGAATATGCCGTAGTCGCTGGGTCAGAGGGTTGGTGTGGTCTAAAAAATCGATGTTGAGGTCACCGGTAATAATTAACTTCAACGATTTTGAATTGAGAAAATTTTGTAAAGTTTCAAACTTTTAAAAAAAGTTTTCCGTTGCATCCATTTAGAAATTTGTATAAGCCAATCACTATAATTTTGTCCGCGGAATGTGTATAAATTTTAATTCCCCCCACCTCAAAGTCTAGATCACAGCAGTAATCCATCCTGAAGGGTTGAAATTTAAATCGTGATTTGACAAAAATTGCCACACCACCTCCTTTAAAATTTGTTCGGTGAAAAATTTTAGCCAATTCATAATTGTCAATTCTGAACATAGAGACAGTCTCAGCCGTGAAGCCATGTTCAGAAACAACAAATATGTCGGGGTGCAGCTCATCTGCCATTAGCATTAGCTTATAAACTTTATTGGTGGCAGACTGCGCATTTTGATGCACAACGGAAACTGCACGAGTTAAATTTGGAATTTTGTGTATTTGATTTTGTTTTGCTTGTCGTTTTTTGTCTGGTTTTCTGAACTTATTGTTCCCAATTCTGTTATTTTTATTTTGTTTTTTGGCACTTTAGAGGAAAGCACTTTTTTTCTCCGTTGTGTCTGTGATGGTGCTTGATGGGCCGACTTGTCGCACCGGTGAGCGGCATTTTACTGCTTCCGCAAAGGATTCATACGGGAGTGTGCGGGGCTCAGATGCAGCTGGTGGCTGCAAGGTATTCGATATCGATAGTGGTGCAGTTGGAGACTCAAGGGCTTGATCTGACTTCCGCTCATTATTTTGAAGTCCTCTGGCTGTGACGGGTGGTTGGGACGTCACTCGAGAAGCGGTAGAGTCCATTTTCCGCAGGCACTCTATTAATTCCTGGGCCAGCAGATGCTTGGTGTTCCTCTTTAGATGCATCCCATCTTGTGTAAAAGGGCCTCCCCCGGTGTTATTGAATTGTAGCACCTCTGCCCCACGATGCCTTTCACACAATTCATCGATGTGTTTGTTAATCAGCACAGACTCTTGGTTGATTTTGTGTCTGTGAGGCAGGGTGGAGACATCAACTCTTGAGGTTTTCAGTTTACTCGTGATGCGGCGCTCGAGATATATGTATATATTGTACTGCTGACCCGAAGCAACGTCATTGGTGCCAGCCACGATGACGTAGCAGCCACCGGCCGGGGGTGAATCGTCAGATGTTGCTTCCATTAACTTGGCTCCAGGTTTGCAGACACCTCCAACAACGGTCTCGCAGGTCACCATCCGACGCAAAATACCTGTTAAACCACGTGTATGGCTATCTCCTTCAATAATAATTGATGAAAAGGGTAGAGATATTCTTTGTTTACTATTGCCTCTTATCTTCTTTCTCGGTTCACCACTGTGATGAGCGACTGTAGCGGAGACTGTCGTTGAACATTGTTTCTTCTTGGGAGTTTTCGGAAGTCTTTTTTTATTGTAATGCACCTCCCATAGTTATTTCTGCTCTCTTTCGCACGCACTTTTCTTCCCCTCCTCTTTCAAACATTGAATTTCGGCTTCAAGAACTTCAATGGTGATCCTGAGGCTGGCCACGAGGTCCCTGATCTCAGCACACCACTGGTCTCTGCAGTCGGAGGGCAGGTCGTACTGCACGCCGCAGTCGGCCGCGGAGGCGCGAGAAGGCGAATCGCACTGCACGCCGCAGTCAGCCGCGGAGGCACGCCGCATCAGGTTTGCTACTAAGACCTGGTCAGTATACTACATCAATCATCTGACTCAATTGAGTGGTCTAGTACATGTTTATAACGTTCATTGAGTTGCTGTATACTGTCTTTTAACATGCTGTTTTCTGCAAGCAGGTCGGCCACAGAAAACACTGTAATTATAAGTAGCAAATAAGCGTTCGATTGAATTTTTTCTTTGATTCTTTATTAAGACTTAATTTAGATAGTTTTATTCTAGAAAATTTAGTGTTTATTTCACAAATTATGTGAGTAGTTTTAATTTAGTGGAATCTAAACGTACTTAAATTTAAATAAAAACATGTACTAGTTAAAAGGAAAATTATGATTAATTAGATGAGCTGTATTTGGAACACATTAATAACTCAATAACTAGTTTGACTTACATGGTTTGCATGGAAACAAGATGTGTTAAATTGACATATAATTTATAAAAAGTAATATAAATATGTATATAGTTTATGTGTGTCTACCGGCACCGTCCCATTTTAGCTTCATTTTAATATTTAAAGGAAAATAAATATTTCAATAATTAAAATCGCAAAGAGATAATCCGTTGGAAGGTCACAAAATATAGTAAATAGGTCGTCCCTTCTCTCATAATCGGACAAAGTATTTCTGGTAATATACGTACTATACATCAGTTCAGAAAGCGATACATCATCAGTTAAGTCGATCCATCATTAATCACAATAGAATAATCTGTCACTGTCTGTAACGCCATATACTGTAATTCGCTGGTGAACACCCGCTTCATATTTCCATATTATTTTGAACACGTATCTTTTAAACTTTCATGAAACGTTATACAATGTAATATATTATCCGTCTTAAAATATTTTCCTTACAGAATTCAAAGCAGGTGAAATAGTTAAAGGCTTTTTCTTCTATTTCTAACAGTTTTTGGAGACTAATTATTTAGTTACAGATTATGTGGGTATTAATGCACAAATAGAAAAGGGCTATAAAAGGATTCAGCTTAATTATTTTGAAATTATTATTTTCAAACAATTCCACAAAAACCTACTGCATATTGTCTTCAGTATAAAAAAATTGATAAACATGTTAATATCTACGCCAATCAAGATATGAAAGCTACACATAAAGAGGTAGCGATATACTAGAGCTGGTGGTGGTTCTACTCTAAGGCTCTTTGAAAATGACCGGTAAAAACCCGGACGGTTATAATTCATCTTTTATTGATTTTCACGTTGCACGATTCCACCCGGACGGAAAAAGACAATCAGATAAATTGAAAACAACAGTTCTGTTTAAGGTGTAGGCACTGTGACTACTGTATCATCGGTGGAAAAGAACAAACGATTCTGGTTTCGCTTAATTAATTGATTCGTTGTATTTAGATTATTATGATACAATTATTGTAACTTAGGGTAACCAACAAATCTAAGGTTTCCGAAAAATTTGTTTTCAGTTTTCAAATGACACCTATACAAAATTGCTTTACTGTAGTAACATAAAACTATAGAATATATCAACAGAGTATAAGAATATATAACTTTATTTAGGTTGAACATATCAATACCAAATTAACTTTCAGTAAAAATCTTTCTAGCGCTATCCTTCGTAATATAATAACTATATATATATATATATATATATATATATATATATATATATTAATGTTGTTTAAATTGTGCTTAGCTAACCAGCTAATTTTTGCGTAGGCAGCGAAAAATACTATTTTATTGGTGTAATTAACGTGGAGGGAAGTTATTTAATAGTTTAATTAAATCAATAAGTTCGTAAGTTAATTTGCAAGTAACGTTGGAACCATCAGACCCTCTACCTCCCCAGTATTTCAATTTATTTAATTTTTTTCCAGCAACGTGGCAAAGTCATGACTTTATTTTAATAGGAAAATTTGGTGCTTTTAGTTTTTTTTTATAATTAAACTTAGACTAATTGATTAACTATATTATTTAATAAAATTTTAATAATTTAACCAAAGTATACATTAAAATACCGAGAATTTAATATTACAACCTCAGAAGTCTGTAACTCCATGTAATTCGTCCACTCGGTAGAATGTATATAGTACATTAGGAATCGAACTTAAAATATGTTTTGAAGCTATAAAAAGTTACTTTCCTACGTTTGTAACTTAATATTTTCCGCAAGATAATGTAAATAGTATTTTTGTCGTATTAGTGCATACACAACTGAATGCAAATGAGATTCATGAAAACGATATTGACTTATATTGTAAGGATTTATTTGTAATGTGTATCAAAGCGTTAATTTAAAATTAACGTACTCGACGTTTAGTACAGCAACAAATGTACTTAGAAATTATTAATAGAATAGTAGAATAATCATTTTAGTTCATTACTTATGAAGTAAGGAGGACAGAAGAAAAATTTAAAAGGTGAACTCGGATTAATGTAACATCAATAATATTATTTAGGCATTTTCTGTTGAAATTTTTTAAAACGTTGGCAAGTGCCGTTGTGAAACAGGAAATCAGCAGCAAAAGTTAATCAGGATCCGTCAGGTAGATATATTGAGTACCACTTTTGTTAAGCTTTATCTTCATTGGGTGATCTCTTCGTCAGTAGCATTCTACATACTGACTAAAACGTTAAATGTTTAAATATTGAAAACAACACTTAGATTTCAGATTTGCATGCTTTGCAATTTGGCGCCTGTACTTCTAAATATTACCAATATAAATTCTACCCACTAATAAAGGTGTTGTTAATGGTGTTATAATGTGGCGTGGTAACACACAAACACACACACAAACATACATACATACATATATATATATATATATATATATATATATATATATATATATATATATATATATACACAAGTATATATATATATATCGGTAATTTTTTATTTTTGTTTAATGTTATGTAGTAATAATATGTAATGTTTACATATTTACTAGCAGTATAGCACGCAATTACGTATTACATTATAGGTGTTAGAACAATACTGTTCGACGAAAATCTAAAATTTTCCCTGTTGTTACGATAAGAAATCTGCATAAATAATATATAAATATATATATATATATATATATATATATATATTCACTTCGAGTGTATAAAAGCAGAATTGCTCTGTTATATCAATTATTAAACTTCTTGATACAAAGTTCCTTTAATATTTCGGCTTTTTGCCGTTTTCAAAAAGGTATAATACAA
Source organism: Homalodisca vitripennis (assembly GCF_021130785.1). Classification (NCBI taxonomy): domain Eukaryota; kingdom Metazoa; phylum Arthropoda; class Insecta; order Hemiptera; family Cicadellidae; genus Homalodisca; species Homalodisca vitripennis. The sequence goes on from NC_060208.1 coordinate 155,498,272, forward strand.
AATAAATAATACAAATACAAAATTGCATGGTAGCTTCTAACATACTTAACCTTTCCAAAATGATCTGAATTCCGAAGAAGTTTCTGTTTTTATCCAAAGGATTAACTTTCCTCACCAACACCAAAGTTCAATCACATATGGATTTTCTTGCTGATGCCCTCGCTTTTGCGCGTAATATAAGGCTAAAGTTTCATTTTCTACAAAACACAATGAATGATAATAAAATCCCAAATTCAAGTTGCTAAGTTCAAACCGAAGTCAAAATTGGACCCCTCCTAATCTACCTCCTGATCATGCCGATCGAACAGTTCATAAATGTCATATTATCGAATTTGTCACATCATGAATTTCACGGATTCCTTAAAGAGTAATGACAGTTTAACAGCAGGAGAAAGAAAAGCTATCACATCTCTTAGGAATAATAAAGACATAATAATTTTACCAGCAGATAAGGGCAACACAATAGTACTTCTAGATCTCGATGATTATATTTTTGAAATTAATAAACAATTAAATGAATACAAAATTTTACAAGCAAATCGATTACGACCCAACTGAACGTTTTTAAACAATGATATTAAGCAATTTCTCGCAGTTGAGGGACCAAAAGAAGATATAAGTCAAGAAACTTTAGCTCTCCTAACTCCTGATGTACCAAGAACCCCTGTTTTCTATATTTTTGCCTAAAATTCATAAGGAAACAAGGCCACCACCAGGGAGACCGATAGTTTCGGGTTATGGTTTCTCCAACAGAAAGAATCTCCAGCTTTGTCGACGACATTTTGCAGCCAATGGTGAAAAATTTGAAGTCACACATCAAGAAGACACCGATCACTTCATCGAAAGATTGAATGAAATGAAGCAACCCATTCCCAGCGATGCAATTATGGTTACCATTGATGTCCAGGTCTCTATACACAAACATTCCTCACAGTTTGGGCGAAGAAGCAATACATAGTTTTTTTAACCACTAGACCTAAGCAAAGCCAGTCCCAGCACAAAATTTATAATGACATTACTTAATTTTATTTTAACTATGAACAACTTTAAATTTCAAGATAAAAATTACCTCCAAATTAATGGAACAGCTATGGGCACCAGGATGGCACCTGCGTATGCTAATCTATTTATGGCAAAATTAGAAGAAGATTTTTTGAATTCTCAATCCTACAAACCTCTTGTATGGTTGAGATTCATTGACGATATTTTTATGATTTGGAATAATAGCTTTGAAAATTTAAAAGAATTTTTGGAAAATCTAAACAAATTCTCGATTTTGAAATTTACCTGGAAATTTTCTAAAGAAATCATAACATTCTTGGATGTAGTTATTTTTATTAAATCTGGATTTCTCAAAACAAAAATTCATATTAAAGACAGTAACACAATGGATTATCTACATTTCAAACAGCTGCCATCCTGTACATGTCAAAAAATCAGTACCAAAGGGTTTGTCAGTTAGGGCCAAAAAATTATGTAACTGATAGTGCAGATTTTCAAAATTATCTAGAAAAACTTGGAAATGCATTTGTAAAAAGAAAATATCCTTCTCAAAATTTATAAATAATCAAATTAAACACTCTAATGTCCATAAAACCCAAAAGAATGATGACGTAAAATTTATAACAAAATATTTTTCCTGGTTTATATAAAACAAACAATATTCTAAGAACGGCACACAAAATTCTTGAATCTTCACCAATTACTAAAAACTTATTTTCAAAACACACCCAGGCTAGTGTTTCGTAGAAATACTAACCTAAAAAATCTTCTGGTACGGCCCAAATTGCCACCTACTGACATTCAAAATTCAGAAAAGAAGAAAAATTTTAAGTGTCAACCCTGTAAAGACAAACGATGTAATACTTGCAAAATTATAAAATCGTCCCAATTTTTTTCACCAGTAGTAATACAAAGAAAACTTACCCTATTAGAGGGAGAAATTAATTGCAAAAGTAAAAATGTAATTTACCAATTAACATGTAAAAATTGTGCAATGGATTATGTTGGATTGACAACAAATCCATTGCACATAAGAATGAATAATCATCGTTGTTCGTCTAAAAAACAGGATGAAAAAATTGGTTTCACAACACGCATTAGGCCACCAACAAAATTTTGAACAATGTTATGCACTGACAGGTATTTGCAAAGTACCCGAAGATAGAAACAAAATTGACTTAGAAAATTTAGAACAGGCACATCAATTAATATTAAAATCAAAAGTACCCTTTGGTCTGAATAAAAGATGAAATGATCAATTGTTTTTATTATATATTATTTTTTCTAAATTATTTTTCTAAATTCATTCTCTGTTCATGATATTATTTATTTCTCTTTTGGTGTTAACCACATGTTCAAAAATTCTTGTTTATTTATTTATGTCAGTTTTTATTTATTTACTTTTGTAAATTTTGTTGCTGTATTGTTATTTTGTATTAAACCTTTTTGAAAACGGCAAAAAGCCGAAATATTAAAGGAACTTTTTGTATCAAGAAGTTTAATAATTGATATAACAGAGCAATTCTGCTTTTATACACTCGAAGTGAATAGAAACGCCTTTTGGTAAGAGACTTCTACTTTCTACTTTAAATAACATTGGTAATCATGAACAGAAGAACTCAAACTTTTCACAGTATACCTAGCCAGTTTAGATACCACGCTATCAAAATTGTCATGTTGAATTGTAAGATTGCTTATTTCTTACAGTCTGTTTTGAATCTTGGCTTGACACCTAAAGGTTTACAGCCTAAATTTCCTGTGTTTGCTTTTTCCAATTGAATTAAGAAATGATGTATTTTCTTTCGCAAGACAAACTAGTTTTCAACTCACTAGTTTTGCTCTTGGATTATACAAAAAAATTTATCTAAAGAACATAGTAACAAACTTTGTTCTCTGTTGGAGCTTCTTAGAGATGAACCGGAGTTTGTAAATAACATATTACTAGAATGTAACCATCTAATGAAAACTAAACTTGAACAACTTTATAAAAAACTCAGTAACCTTTATATGAACACAAACTGAACCGAATAAGGTCAATTTAAAAATATAGCTACAGTTATAAAGATGTAAACATAAAAAACTGATCCACCAGAGACTATCAACATAATCTCCAAAAACGATACTACAAGACAATTGGCAGAACATTTCACTGTGATTTCTAGTGTGGACAAAACTGTAGATAAAAACAACGAACAAAATTGCATGGTAGCTTCTAACATACTTAACCTTTTCCAAATATGATCTGAATTCCGAAGAAGTTTCTGTTTTATATTCCAAAGGATTAACTTTCTCACCAACACCAAAGTTCAATCATATGGATTTTCTTGCTGATGCCCTCGCTTTTGCGCGTAATATAAGGCTAAAGTTTCATTTTCTACAAAACACAATGATGATAATAAAATCCCAAATTCAGTTGCTAAGTTCAAACCGAAGTCAAATTGGACCCCTCCTAATCTACCTCCTGATCATCCGATCGAACAGTTCATAAATGTCATATTATCGAATTTTGTCACATCATGAATTCACGGATTCCCTTAAAGAGTAATGACAATTTAACAGCAGGAGAAAGAAAAGCTATCACATCTCTTAGGAATAATAAAGACATAATAATTTTACCAGCAGATAAGGGCAACACAATAGTACTTCTAGATCTCGATGATTATATTTTTGAAATTAATAAACAATTAAATGATACAAAAATTTTACAAGCAAATCGATTACGACCCAACTGAACGTTTTTAACAATGATATTAAGCAATTTCTCGCAGTTGAGGGACCAAAAGAAGATATAAGTCAAGAGAAACTTTAGCTCTCCCTAACTCCTGATGTACCAAGAACCCCTGTTTTCTATATTTTGCCTAAAATTCATAAGGAAACAAGGCCACCACCAGGAGACCGATAGTTTCGGGTTATGGTTCTCCAACAGAAAGAATCTCCAGCTTTGTCGACGACATTTTTGCAGCCAATGGTGAAAAAATTTGAAGTCACACATCAAGAACACCGATCACTTCATCGAAAGATTGAATGAAATGAAGCAACCCATTCCCAGCGATGCAATTATGGTTACCATTGATGTCCAGTCTCTATACACAAACATTCCTCACAGTTTGGGCGAAGAAGCAATACATAGTTTTTTAACCACTAGACCTAAGCAAGCCAGTCCCAGCACAAAATTTATAATGACATTACTTAATTTTATTTTAACTATGAACAACTTTAAATTTCAAGATAAAAAATTACCTCCAAATTAAATGGAACAGCTATGGGCACCAGGATGGCACCTGCGTATTGCTAATCTATTTATGGCAAAATTAGAAGAAGATTTTTTTGAATTCTCAATCCTACAAACCTCTTGTATGGTTGAGATTCATTGACGATATTTTTATGATTTGGAATAATAGCTTTGAAAATTTTAAAAGAATTTTTGGAAAATCTAAACAAATTCTCGATTTTGAAATTTACCTGGAAATTTTCTAAAGAAATCATAACATTCTTGGATGTAGATATTTTTATTAAATCTGGATTTCTCAAAACAAAAATTCATATTAAAGACAGTAACACAATGGATTATCTACATTTCAACAGCTGCCATCCCTGTACATGTTCAAAAAATCAGTACCAAAGGGTTTGTCAGTTAGGGCCAAAAAATTATGTACTGATAGTGCAGATTTTCAAAAATTATCTAGAAAAACTTGGGAAATGCATTTGTAAAAAGAAAATATCCTTCAAAATTTATAAATAATCAAATTAAACACTCTAATGTCCATAAAACCCAAAAGAATGAATGACGTAAAATTTTATAACAAAATATTTTCCTGGTTTATATAAAACAAACAATATTCTAAGAACGGCACACAAAATTCTTGAATCTTCACCAATTACTAAAAACTTATTTTCAAAACCACCCAGGCTAGTGTTTCGTAGAAATACTAACCTAAAAAATAAAATCTTCTGGTACGGCCCAAATTGCCACCTACTGACATTCAAAATTCAGAAAAGAAGAAAAATTTTAAGTGTCAACCCTGTAAAGACAAACGATGTAATACTTGCAAAATTATAAAATCGTCCAATTTTTTCACCAGTAGTAATACAAAGAAAACTTACCCTATTAGAGGAGAAATTAATTGCAAAAGTAAAAATGTAATTTACCAATTAACATGTAAAAATTGTGCAATGGATTATGTTGGATTGACAACAAATCCATTGCACATAAGAATGAATAAATCATCGTTGTTCGTCTAAAAAACAGGATGAAAATTTGTTTTCACAACACGCATTTAGGCCACCAACAAAATTTTGAACAATGTTATGCACTGACAGGTATTTGCAAAGTAACCACCCGAAGATAGAAACAAAATTGACTTAGAAAATTTAGAACAGGCACATCAATTAATATTAAAATCAAAAGTACCCTTTGGTCTGAATAAAAGATGAAATGATCAATTGTTTTTTATTATATATTATTTTTTCTAAATTATTTTTTCTAAATTCATTCTCTGTTCATGATATTATTTATTTCTCTTTGGTGTTAACCACATGTTCAAAAATTCCTTGTTTATTTATTTATGGTCAGTTTTTATTATATTTACTTTTGTAAATTTTGTTGCTGTATTGTTATTTTGTATTATACCTTTTTGAAAACGGCAAAAAGCCGAAATATTAAAGGAACTTTGTATCAAGAAGTTTAATAATTGATATATATATATAATATATATATATATATATATATATATATATATATATATATATATATATATATATATATATAAGTATTCCTATAAAGTGATGGTTGCTTGATTTTCAAACATTTTGTTCTTGGGCTTATATTAATTGTGTATTCCTTTTTGCAAAGCAACATTTTACTTACAGTATGGATGTTTTTAGGGAGTGGTCAGACACTATTTTTCAATATATTCATAAAGACTTTGTCTTAGACTTTCTAAGAAATTAAGTCATATACTCGTATTATTTTGCCATTCTTTATATTACTTCAAGTGTACTACACAAGTTTAGGTCTTGATAAGTTTACAAAGAGAATTTAAACACCAAATATAAACATTTATACTATATTGCAAATTTACTAAAGATGTTTATTTTACGGTACTATTGGATTATGAAGAACGTACTTCTTTGAAATGGGAAGCCCACAAGAATGCTCTGCTAAAGAATTGCAGGACACAGGCACTTGCTCAAACGTCAGGTTATTTTGGGATTCTGTGATGTCGTCTACCTATTCAATCTTTTAAGAAACCTTATTTTATGGCTGTGCGCGATGCTTACCATCAAAATAGTATTGACTTAAAATTTGCTTGTATTATCTTCATAACCACAATTTAGTTGGTGTAACGAAAAGAAATAACGTGGAAATAGCTGTTCAATTGCTCTTCAGAACAGCTGCAAGGGCATAATAATAACTTTTTCCTGATAATGATCACTACATTGACTGATTTTTTTACCGTAAATGACGAATGTTACGTAATAAGCTTAAGGAATTCTCATTATTTAACATTTTACTCAGTTTATGAGCATCCTCTTTCAATTATAGTATGATAAATAATCAAATACATTCCACTTAGTCGAACTCTCTCTGAAACTATTACAACTGGAAACTGTTTCGTTAAAAGCTGCGAGATAAGTGCTTAAGACTTTCAGTCTGTTAAATATGACTTGCAAGTAATGAAAGAAATCAATACCACATCATAAATGTTTAAAATCGTACTAAAGAAGCGGAATTTAGTTCCATAGTCTATTATTTCATGAAATAAATTTCTAATCCACTTAGCAATGTAGACCACTCTAATTTGAACATGAGCTTCGTAACAGATTTGGTTAGATAAATAATATATATATATATATATATATATATATATATATATATATATATATATATATATATAATACAAAACTGATTATATGGTACTGTAAAAGAAAAAATATTTTCAAAATTTATCCAGAGGTACCTTTATGACCCTACTCTAGAATGGTTTTAAAATCGTAGTCAGGTGAAGAGTAGGATGTAAAATGTGCAACGGAATAGAATGTGTTATGAAACAACTTTTAAATATTGTAAACATAGATTTATTGCATTAATGGAGTTTACTGTACTTTTGATACGTGCGCTCACGTTCATTCATTGTAGTAAAAGAAAGAAAGTGGAACACCTATTCAGAAGCTCAAACTTAACCTACGAGGATATCAATTAAAATGAGGGAATAATATTCAAAAAAACTTTTCAAATGAATATGTGAGTGGCAATAAAGAAAAAGTAAATATGATTTAAGACTTTTTACTATTAAAGTAATATCATTATTCACTTCTTTATGCATTAAATATTAATTTATTTCTAGAAAAATTATTTCGTCATGAGAGTTAATTTTAATATTACTTTTGTTGAACAATAAATTATAAAGTAATTTATATTCAAATTTAAGATATTAAAATTTTATTTCGTAATTGATTTTAGTACACTGAGTGTACATAAATGATTGTTTTCGTTTTTGTGCTATAAAAGAATTAAAGAAAAAGAGAATTTATATTGTTTGTAAGAGAATGTATATTGTTTGTTCGATTTACAAGTTTATCAAAAAAACATAATGTATTATTTAAATAAACGTTTAAATTGGTAGTCATCATGTAATGATGCAATTTCTAAGCTTGCACATCGAGCACTGTACATTGGCTCTACTGTGGATCCTAATGATGTCACCGATCACATCAGCCTGTGCGTGACCTCTACTGTATTGTGCTAGTATACATGCTAGTGATGTCGCACATTATAACTAACTATTAGGCCTAAAATGTAATATGAACCAGGTATACATTAAGAAATTAGTCAACAGATGGATAACTCATATAAAGGTTTATATATTTTTAATACCATTTTTATTAAAAACATCTTAGTAATAAAATACCGGAATTTAATTTCCCAATAAATTTATAGAATTTAGGAATTATTCACAAATAGCGCAAAAACATTACACATTTAATATAACTAATGTTTTGCTGCAGTAAAATCCTTATATGTTTACGAATATACTGTTCTGGAGAATTCTCATGGCATGTCTTCTTTAGTTACCAATCTTATTTCGTACATGGTAGGAGAACGCAATAGAACGTGTTGCATAACAGTCTTAACTGAGACTGTATAATAATTTTAAGTGTATATATAATTTAATTAGGCTGCATCGCTCACCATGTCAAATGTTAAAACGTTATATTTATGTACTCAGTATATTTACAAATAAATGTATAATTTATTTTACATAATTTCTTATTTTGGTTATTGTCGTCATGGTTATCCATAAGACCATTTTAAAAATATTCGCAAACGGTCACATAAATCCCTTGAATGACATAAACCACCATCGAACTCAGAGTTTTTTATATGTATAAATAAAACTTTATACACAAAATAGTGATAGGCTTTCCTAAAGAGCTCAGCCAGTAATGTGTATGCTTTTAAGGTTTTTTACACGTGTCGTATTTTAGTAGCAGCTGTCACGACAAAATTCCTTGATGAAACTGAAACAAAAAGCCTACAAACAAGTAAATAGTCAGATAATGGTACTTGTGCAAAAAGGTAAATTGTAATATACAAGCGTAAACTTAATTGTTCTACCTACATCAGTTGGCTTTATTCATGACTTCTTCATGCTTCAACTACTTAACAATACGTATGCATTCTTTCTTCAAAGGAACAGTACAAATTAGTATATTATTTCCGTAACAACTGGGTAAATATATATATATATATATATATATATATATATATATATATATATATACATATATATGAATACTGCATTACTTTTTTTTACTACAGTGGTTGGGGAAGAAAATATTTATATAAAAGACCATGTGTACATTTTAAGTATTTAAGTTTTAATACTGTTTAGTATTATTCTACTGGACACTCCTCGCAGATGACTGCTAACCCGCCAGCTCATATCTGAACATATTGATCGAGAACACAAAACTATTGTTAATCGACGTTAGCTGACAAACGTTAATGATTTTCGTGGAAAATCAAATCAAATTACTATGTAACTCCACGCAGAAGGAAAAATGAGAGTCCGTCGCAGCCGAGCACTACAAATTTGTGCTAGAATGGACGTTAATATAGATGATTTTGCCTAGGGGATTTTCGTAGATTACAGTTGTCACATATACACAGCTGCACTCATTCATACCAAATCAACGATTGTTTGACTTTAATCTTTATCGCTGTATGGGTATTTCCGTACAGTTTATGATAAAATCAGTTACCATCTACTTCAATAGTAATATTTAAGGGTGCTTAAAAATCGGTGAATTAATAGATCCTGTTACATTTATAGGGTTATTATACAGGTAGGTTTATATAATAGTATGCCAATCTACCAAATATTAAAGCATACAGGTATTTAGCATAGGTCGTCGAAAACAGCTAAGATATGTAATGAGTCGAGGACTGCTAATTATCCATCAAGTGCGAGTGTGGGTAGTTAAGTGGTAAATGCCATCACTAGTTCTCTTTGACCCATGAGTAATCCGCTCGGTGAAGCGTTAATGTTTCCCTTCTGTTAAAACCGTAGATAACTGAGAGAATATAAGTTCATTTGAAGTAATCTAACTATAAGTGTTCCAAAGTATATTTGAAAAATGTTATCTATTCTTTATAGGAATGTAATAAAAAAAATTATGATGTACGAACTAACATAATATTAACTAAAAGAATACCACATTGAAGTGCAATACTAAATCAACTTAGTATAAATAACAATTTATATTTCTCTAAATCGAATACCTATTTAAATAGATTCCAGATTTCTTTAAATAAAGCATATAATACATGGGGTCTCAGAATTCTTGTAAGAAGATTTAGAGGATCGTTCCCATTAAAGTAAACTATTTTTTTATATATTTCTATTCTATCTGTATCTATGTGTCTTTATAAAACATATTTTCGTTAAAATTTATACACATAAATTAAATGATTTCATGGATATTCATATAATAATGGAAATACATGTTTATTTAAAAAAAAGGTTATAATCAACTAGTATAACAGATCAGTAACTACATAGCAGAATATAATATAAACTAATTTCGACGATGTTTCATTTCCATCTGGGAAACTCGGCTGACATAATAATTATCTGCATTATACTTTACGAACAATTTGAAATAACATTGAAAAAAATGGTTTTATACATATGTGAAATGTATATCAGTGGTGTAATATATCCACCTGCAGGGTTTTACTAAAGATCTGTGAAGCTTAAGATTTAGGAAAATACATAAAACATTATTAGAGATGAGTTTTTTATTGAAAAAACCTCAATGCAAAAAACCTTTCGTTATTCAAAGGCAAGTTCAGTTTGATAATAGCTGATGTAATTCCATCGAATGTAGGTTATCGTAACCTAATCATTTTATTTTATTAATGTTTTAGTGTGTTTGTGTGGTTACTGGTCAGTAAAATTTACTTCTGTCAGTTTACCTGTATGTCCACAGTATATTTAGAGAGAAAAACATCCATGGATTTAAATAATTTCAACTGCACGCTACACGATCTTGGACCAGTGATATTATATTTTGTATATTATAGTAACACTCAGGTGCAGTATTTTAATATAGTCTGATTTTAAATATTTATTTCAAGTAACATTAACGGGATTTAGTTAATTTTAATGTTACTCAATGTTATGAAAATATTTAAATTTTATATTAATTAAATAAAAATGTTATTGTAAGTTATATTATTAATTTTTGTAAAAATAATTCCCTGAAACTTTGGTACTTGTTTTTATAAATGTTATATATTAATGTTTAGACAAAGCATGATACGCGATTTGTAACTATACTATCTATTTAAATAGAATTATATAACATAGTAAACATATGCTTATACCTTACCATAATAGCCTAGTTTATCCGAATATAAAAAGTTTACAAATTAAACGTAACTAAACCATGATAGAAGGTTTTAGCGGTACTGGATGTCACTGCTATGCCATATATATATATTAAGCCAACAGTAAAGACTGTGATTTAGTTTGGACACCAATTACATAAATATACTAAATCATCACGTAATTTACACAAGTTTACATCAACAGTAACTAATAATTACGCTGGTATGCGCAAGTTTGTGTTTTATGAAATTGGGTGCCAAGATAACATATATAAATTTTTTGGAGGAAGGATTATTTGCAAAACATTCTATTGAATATTTTCCAGGTATATTATAGGTTGAGTTTATATTCCCTTTTGTTGCCATACAAATAAATATAGAATTAAAATTCATAACTTGTTTTTATATTTTCGTAACAAGTTATTTGTGAATAATTTTAAAATCTAATAATTTCCTAGGAGAAAAAAAGTTATATCACATTTTATATTTACAGTATTAGATTTCATTGATAGATATATATATATATATAAGATGGAAATCTCGTAATTGCCTTTTTACGATTTTAGGTTGACAAACAGTATACATTCTTAGACAATTAGTATGTATTGCACATATTTTGTTCAAATAGTCTAAAACCATACATTTCATTAATTTATCCACTATTTTAAATTTCATTTAATTCATTACCTTTAATTCATGCAGTAAAGTTCATAGTAAAAACTCTGCTTATTTGAACCATTATTGCAACCGCAGGATAACAAAGTGTAAGTAAATAAGCAGATAAGAGAATTACAAGCTATATTATTAAATTAATTTTAACTGTACATCTTATAAAATATGATGTGGACAGTCCTTGGTTAGTACTGTAATTCAGATACCAATTAAAAAGTTACTACATAAATTTTAGTATTAATTTAATGAATGTTAAAATGTTAATGTTTCAAAAGTAGTTACCTAAGATCTGTGTATGTCAAAAAAGCATTTTTCCGGATGTTTGCCGTTGTCCAGTGACACAACACATCAGTAAAACTACATTTGCATGATCTGCAATCTCTTCCTTAATTTCACTTCACAAAGTCACAACTTTTAACCTATTTTAACGTAGGTTGTAGTTATTTTTAGCGTAGTTATTTACCTGAGGAAGAGATATGATTGAAGATCTTGAAACGTAGTGTTATTGATTTTGTGTGTTACTAAAGGACCTTTATATGTATTTATATGTTATTTATCGAGAAACATAGCAAAAAAAATTAGGGAATATGAACTATGAAGCCAGTAGATAACATCAACCATAAATATAAACTTTTACACATTGTTCTGATCGTACCCAAGAGGTGGTCCCAAGTGTGGCGTCGAAAAAAATCTAATTTACTCGTATTCGAAACAGAAAAGCTCATGAACGTGCAAAGCGTACGAAATTGCGTGTGAAGCCGCGCTTAACTACTAGTAAATATATAAGAACTACATAAGTTTACATCTATTGAATTGTTGCACATAAGTTTGTACAAAAATTTAAATCTACTGATATATATATATATATATATATATATATATATATATATATATATATATATATATATATATATATATATATATATATATAATTAAAACGTATGTTTATGCATTAGACGTTAACACTGCAATAATAACCGCCAAATTTCAGCTGTTTAAAAATTCCATAGAATTCTTTTATATTACATCGTATATTATTATACCTTGTACAAAGAAAATTTTATATAAAGATGCTACTAACTGCCAATTTTATATGAATTACAATATACTCTCTTTTAATTTTACATATTTAAACCAAATATTTTAAATTTAAGAGCATTGAAGGAAAAATCCTAAGCCGTGACTAAATTTTTTAAATGTTTCTTATCTATGAATAAATAAAAGAAAGGAAATAAACCAGAAGATCGTACGTTAATAGAATGGTTTAAAATATAGGTTAAGAAACCTATCAATTTAGAAATCAATTTATGATAACGATAGACAATATTTTTATGATTCAATAGGTAATTAAGAAAAATTATTTAATTCAAAAATAGTTTATCTTGCTTTTATTTGTTCATGGACCTTAAAACGGACCATTTCACGACCTCGGATTAGGAACTGATTTTCTGCTAATGAAATCTAGTTTAAATAAAAATTAGTAGATAAAAAAAACTTCAATATTATTATTTAAATCATCCAAAAACAATTCTTATAAATATACCTAACTGGACAACATTAAAAACAACATATTTTTAGTTAAATATTGAAATAGAGTACGTAATGCAGATAAAAATATTCCTTAAACACATTTTTTTAGCCATTTTTACGTTCTGATCTTCCATTGAATAATAATAATAATAATTTTATTATACTACGAGAACGTATGAATAATTCTTGCACTCGTAAATTTGGAGTAGGCTCATTTCGTGTTCCAAGTATTTAACATAGGTATAAAGTTATTTAATTCGTAGACAAATAAAAAAACATATCCTTAAAAATATATATTTATGACACAAAAAATACCGTTCTTTTACAAAACTTTGTACTTAATTTATTATGTATTCAATATTTATTGTATTAAAAATATGTAGGATCATTCAAAGTTAAACCTTAATTTATATGGAAGTTATTGTTATATTAACAAAAATCGCATAGTCGTGACGAGAAGGGTATTTATGTATTATTAACACTTTTGATATTATAAAACTATGCAGAGAGAGAGGGAATTGGTTATCCCTCTCTCTACTAACCAACTTTCAATGACAAGGAGGTCTCTTTATAAACATATTCCATTTACAAACACATTTATTAAATATAAAATTTTTTTAAAACTATATATTATATTTAAAATCGATCTTATTTTAGCTATATATCATTCTATATTCATGACTGACATTCTAAGATATTGATTAATGAAGACAATCATTTTTAAAGAGGGGTAAAGACAGAAAGAGAGAGAGAGAGAGAGAGAGAGAGAGAGAGAGAGAGAGAGAGAGAGAGAGATTTGATATTTTAAACAATAATAGACACACATATGGAACGGAAAAACACGTAACTTAAATACCGTATATTGCTCAATACTTTAATAGTATATTATTTTTAAATCGAGAAGACATTAAAAAGACATTTGTAGCCTCCTTATAAAAATAATAAAGAACTACTACTTACCTGTAGATACAGATCTGTTAAAAAATAAGAAAACAATTCAGGTGAAATTAAAAGAACTGATTCTACCTAGCAACTTGACAGTGATTGATTGAGTAAAGTAAAACTCCTAACGAGAAAGGTTTTTCTCATTGTATTGGAAGTAGTTTCAAACTTATTTTCTTCATTCCTTAGAAAAAGTGCTCATAAATTTTGAACTGACAATATCGCCACTGTATTTTCCATTGATGAGACCCTGCCTACTTTATTGTTTGTATAACAGTGAAGGAATTTTTATAAGCCGTTTGTTAGTGAGTAAGCATAAAATATTTAATATGGTTTAAGTGAACACTGATGTAAATTTAAGTGTAATGAATTCAAAGAAATCTAATATACCATATTGGTATGTTGAAAAATCCCGAAGAAAACCTGATTGCAGTTTAAATATAGAACCATAGAGACTTTAATATGTAACATATATTACAAAAAATATTTGATAATTCTGTAAAGTAACGAATTTAGGTTTCCAGTGAATGTAAATTAACAGAGGTTAATCCTAAAAATAAAAGGAATCACATTCATTGAATGAGCATTTGTAAAAATCTATCTTTCAAAAGTCAGACTTAATTTCTGTTCTTTTTATGCGAACGAAATTTTAAGTGTGCACACTTTATATATTTATCAGACACAAAATTTTACTTTTAAATCGAGGTTTATAATGATACATGTCTGGCTATGTAATTTGGTAGAAGGTTTTTTTGAGGCCTGCTTCTCAAGAGTCTTTGTCTCGAGTAATATCCAAGCTTTGGCTTTAAGAGTGTTCAGGACACATTGTTTTACATATACAGCATCGCGATGTATTACGTTCAATATAAATGGTTTGTGAATGTGCGTAAAAATAAAGTATATGTATACTTTCTATGAACTACGATAATATATCCTATTGCTTAAAAATATTTACCAAGGTGGTAAATAATATTTGACTGCTATATTATTAAAGAGCATTTGTGAATACCTCAAGGAGGCTTTGTGGGAAATACGTTCTTGGATATTAAAATATCTGATATCGTCTCCTTGTCTGGCACGATAGTATGTATCAGTATAAATTAAAATACCCGTCAGCCTAACTTGACATACACTCTGGAATTCATTAAAGAGACTATTGTTCAAATCAATGCTCAACTTGACATAGAGAAATGAGGATACCCTTAGATTCTACCACTCAGTTTCGTAAGTGCGGTGGGACTGAAGTTGAGTTAATGGTGAGTGTTGTGTAGCTCATTTCTAAATAAAAATGTAGTTTGCTATATCTGACAGTTACCTTACATTTTTATTTACACTTGTCTTGCTATATAGCGAGATTTTGACATACCAACAGTTTGAATACTGTTATTTGAATGAAAAAACGAGGAATATGATTGTACTAAGTTACATCTCATGTATTCGCTGGTTAATACATTATTTTGTTATTCGTACCCAGCAACTTTATATTGAGCATACACACACGTCTCCTGCTAGATGTATAATTATATAAACTTATAAAGATAACATAAGCCGACTTTTACAGAATATTATTAGAATAGCTTAAAGCGTGAGCACTGGCAGTGGATTACATATCAATTAGTACATTTTGATGGTTGGAAGCGCACGTATTTAATCATTAACAAGATTACACCCTCTCTTCATTGGAGGAGTTTTATGGTTGATGTAAGCGGCTCAGTGGCAGAAAAATAAATCTAACATTGATAAACTAGGCGTTTTTACAGTATATTCGCAAATAGTTTAATATGATCAAAGTTGTCTCTTTTAAAAAGCTAAAACTGTGTATTTCCAAACCTAAGTATACTTTTGATAGTCTAAATCCCTATAGGGGGTTGCTGTTGTAATAATTGCATTATAAATAAAACATATATTATAAATATTAGGCTTTAAAATAATTGTTTACCACAGCAAAAATAATAAACAATTTACCATTTCTTAGTTTGACCGTTCTTATCTGAATATGTGGTAGCCTTTAACAGCTAAATTATTTTTCAATTTAACGGAATAAATTGCTTGTTTATAAATGAGGTAATTTTGTATAATATTTTTTTAAATAAAATGGTATATTAGTGTTAACTACAAACTCAAAAGAGTCTAAAACAAAAGCCCATATTATGCTTACGTAATATTCATATAATAGGCCTACATATAATAATTAAAATAAAACACTGGATTATCTGTATAAAATATAGCAATATCACAATGATTACTACAAAAAAATCCGATATCTACGCATTTGAGTGATCTATACAAAAGTATAAAAAATCTCTTCTAAGCGATAAGAAGGAGTACCATGTTTATATAAAATCCTATTCTAATCTATCACACTTCAATAGGTTAAAGTATGTTATGCAAAATAAAAAAATACTATAAAATTAGGAGTTTCCAAACGAATATGCAACTAAATTGTAAATGTTTAGTGTTTTTGTGAAAAATAAAGAATCAAGGAACCGTGAAGCATTACTGATATTTAGATATAGAAATTAAATAACGTTACCAGAACTAAATACTCAGTAATAATTTCATGGAACAGTGAGCATAAATTAACATGGTCAGAACCTTGTATCAGGGAAGTTACAATTGTTGCAAAGGACGAAACCAGTGAGCTACCGAGTTACAACATAACGATGCAAAGTTTAACTACTGCAACGGTGGAATGGTTTTATATAATACGCGTATACAGCTTACAAAATAATGTAATATATTTATTTATGAATACATAGTAAAGATTTCCAATTATCCTTAATAATGGACACTTTTTACTAATAATTACATCAACCTGACATAAAAAATTATTTAGGGTGTAAGGAAGAAATCGAAGAAATGCCTGCTTATGATACAACTTAAAAATGTACAGTAAAGTGATTCAAACGGATAGTAGAAAGCTCTAAGTAACCATATAATTTACATCAGTTATTAGGTCACTGTATTCACTAAGGTCAATGTTTCAATTCATTTTATTTTTATAACAAATTGCTATTTGAACAATTTATAAATCCGTAATCTGATATTAGTCAATCTAATGCAAAACGGATTGCGTAGCTAACGCATAACTGAAATATTCATTAACAATTGACATAATGAATAAAATGGACGCAGAAAGCTGTGTTAGGAAAACTCATTTTAAATCGTTTGGTTTGTGTATGCTTCTTGCACATCTCTCAACTTTACTAAACCCTTAAACCTTAATAAAATCTTTTATTTTAGGTGAACAGGTGTTATAGATAAAAAAATATAATATTTCCAATGGTAAAACTTTTTTAATACAACTACGTATCCATTTAAGATAATTATTTTTAATGTATACTTATAATTGTGAGGTTTCACATTATCGTCGTTCCTTCAATGATACCAGAGAAAAAGAAATTAATAACATGAATTTTCCAAGTTACCTGAAACCCTACTATACTAAGATCCTACTATACCCTAACTATAGATAATATAAAACATATTTAACTGTAAATTGGATATTTCTTTTAAAGCATAATATTGCAGACTTTGTTTTATAAAATATACTCTTCATTACGATAAAATATTCAAGTTGAAAATTAAACAAGTTTTTTCTTCTAGTAGTCTCTATTAATGATATACTTTACTAGGTGTTTATTCCTTTTGGCGTCGTTACAAATTACAAAAAAATATCTTGACAGTTTTCTTAGACACAATTCATTGTTTAAATGTCGTATTCTCATTTAAAAGTTTAACTTATCAAGTAATATTAAAAAGAGGTATGTTTAATTAAAGAGAACATTACTCATCAAAATATTTATAATTGATATTCATTAAACATTATTTGGACGAAGAAGAATAAATTGTCATAATATGTAAAGAAACATTAAAAGAGAATAAAATACACATTTGAAGCAGGAAAGTAACATTAACTATTGAATCGCCCTAACTACAGTTATTCTGATATTTTAACAATACATGTGAGATTTGTTAGGTAGGTGAAAAAGCTTACTATTAGTCGTTTTTCAAATTGTTTATCTCATAATTTTCCAGAATAGACAGTTCCTGTCAGGTAGTATTATGTACACCAATTTCTGATTAACAAACCAATTAATACGAGATAAATCATTAAAAATAATATGCAGTGAGTTTAGTGTAGGATATCTTTGTGGGATATGAGTGGTCTTGTTTATACCCCTGGGTGATAGATGTTTTGCTGTATAAGAATCTGGCATTAAAAGTAATAGATACAACAAGGCAACTCCTACTTATACTAACAAAATAAGTAGCTATGATTTCAGCAAATATTTATCTACATGACGTAAATATGTTTCTGCGTTATAATAACTGCTATATATTTAGAACGTTACATTCATTACTGTAAAAAATCAATAATAGACATGCCATTGCTTGGTTATTGCAGTAGGAGATATTTTTTGTTATTACACTGTTAATTATGATATGTTAATATTCATAGTTCCCTAGTGTAAGGTTACGAAATTGTAATATATTAATTGTAAGAACAATTATAATGCAAGTCGAAAATATTTATTAACTATATAATATTTAAAAAATTAAGATATATAATACAATAAGTAATTCCATGAGAAAGCGATTTAAAAACCTGTATTGTGAGAACAAGATAGAAATAGAGTTCAAATAAAAGTGTTTTTTTTTTTTTATTTAATAGAGTTAAGGAGAGCTGGAATTGTATCACTACTAGGATTAAAAAAACAAGCTGTAAATCAAGAACCTGTCTGTAGATTAAGATTGTGAGCTGTCACAAAAAATAACCTGAAGATACGCTTTTTCGTTGAATTTTACTTCAAAATAATTAACTTTAAAAATTCAAAAGAATGTATTCAGTTTAGGTCCGTTTCACTTTCTGATTTAGTTTAAACAGACGGAGCTCGTTCGTTGTCTAGGTGTTTTTGATGTCGAAACTGTGCAAGGAGTTTTTTTTAACGATTTTTTCACCAATTTGTTGACCTCTTTAGACGCTGATCCAGTGAAATTCAGTGAATGGAGCTAAACTCAAAATATTGTCTATTATGTTTTTAAACTTATTTAATAAAATAAAGTTATTGATAAAAATACGCGCGCGAACTCCTCTGTTTTCTAAATAATATAATAATTAATCTAAAATTATTTTTTACTTTTACAGTTAGAAACGCATTTGGATTTATTTTGGTCACTAATATAAAAAATATTAATATTGATGTAACCCTTACCTGGTTTCTAACTGAACTTTAACTAATTTAAAACTACACTAGATATACGCAAGATTTTCCTAAGTTTAAAATTCTTTATTTTTAAGTATGGATTGTACAGTAAAAAATTATTTATCAAGTACCATAATAATGTATAATACAAGCATTGCAAAGAAAAAGAAAAACACGTATTGTTTAGTCCGATTTATTATTCCAAACGTTTCCGCTAATGTTTTCTATTGAGACTTGTTTTCAGGAGTGCAATGTGTTCCATTGAAACATTTATTTTATTGAAATTAAATTCCATAATTTTCTGTATAAACCAAACTTGTAATAGCTTAGTATTATATACTTAGTATATTTACATGATCTGACGATCATATAAGCAACTCTCTGTGCTGGGATTGCCACCCCTCCTCGCGGGTTAGCAATATTGTCGGCCTCGCTCAGTGGAGAAGGGCGTGAGTATTGGTAGAGCGCCAGGACAACCAAGTTCTTGCGCATTGACAGAGGACTACTAAGATTGACGGATACCCAGATGGTTACGGTTTGCTCGGTAATAAGGGCGCCACCTTGTTGATGGGGTGTGATAGTCACAGGTCTCCAACAAGGAACAGTTTCCTGCCCTCAGGTATGCTCAATCGAGACCACTACCATGCACGCAAGAACTATTAGGTTTACGACACTAAGCCTTAGGTATTTAAATTAGCCACAGATTTCGGTTGATTATTTTCTAATAGTAAGTTGCAAGGTCTTTAATTAAATATCAGGCAATTAGAAATTAAAACCAATATTTCACATATTTCATTCTGTATTGCCTATTTCTCTCACAGTGCTAAGGTCTTAAACTAAATAAACAAATATATATTTAACTTAACTTAAACTTAACTCGTTGGCCAATTGAAATAAAAATACGAAAAATTATTACGGTAGGAGCGCTCCGATTACTAATACAAAATTACAGTGGCCAAAATCATGATGACCATATTCCTGAACTACAAAATTACAAAACAATAATTCACATGAATACATAATGGCTAGACATTAAATTAAAGTTGAGTCCCATTTGTCAAAGTTCAAAACTGGATCCACCCTGATGCAGTTATTCAGGCCTAGTCCGATAGGTAGAGGCTCCACAATGACATTGACGGAGTTAGTCCGACCTCCCAGGGGAGCACGATGGAATAAGTAGTGTAAAGTCTACTCACCAACTGGGCGGACACAAAACACACACACGAGCCGTCGATTGTATCGTCCGTGCAATCCAATATTGAAACTTTAATTTCATAAAGTCAGTTTTATTCATTTTCTGCGGCTCATTTAAATCAGTAAACACTACATATAATCAATCATGAAAACAATGTCAAACTTAACTTAAAAGAAACCAGCTGACTAAAACAGCAACATCTGTCACTATTGTTGGTGTGTCTAACATACTCGTATTTAGCTTACAGCGGCCAGTAAAATGTAAAGAAACGTTTAATGTATAAACATAAGTACATTAAAAAGCGCAGAATCTGCCAATTACAATGATATACAATACTGGTCTTAAACACAAAGCATAATTATTCTGACACAGAAAAAAATTAATTACGTTTGTTCTTACTTAAACTAATTAATTACAATAATTATAGTAAAGTGTATTGTCACAGGATCTAATGTAGGCGTATATCGAAAATTAGTACCGTAAAGACATCTAAAGACTCTAAAGTCTGAACAGAATACTTTTCACTTTTCTGAATATTTATGTAGATTTGTTATATACAGAGAACTATGTGTCTAAGCCACTGACGTATGAACTAACAAGCCTTGTTGTTAACCGATTGCGGGCTTCTACCTCAACTATATTTATAACACTTCTTTTCATAGGCTATACAATAGCCGTTGTAATAAAAATTTTTATACTGAACATAAATTAAATCTTAAATCTGACTAACGGTTGATAGAATAGGGCCTAATGATCCATGATATCAATATAATAATTTACAGTAAATAAAATCTGTCATAAGTTTAAGTTGGTAGTAAGAAGGAAGGTTTCTTTACCTTATTCTAGTATGGACGTGAGGTGTGGAATTAAACAATTAGACGAGGCAAATGATCCTAAATCATCAAATATCTAGAAGTTTGAACAAATACTTTTTTACGAATAAAGTATGAATGAATTTTCTTATCCAATATAACTTTCGGCTTGAAGATGAATTAAAAGCTGCTGGTAATTATATATATATATATATATATATATATATATATATATATATATATATATATATATATAAAAGTATAATACATAGAAAGATGACAATTCTGACAAAATTAAAAACTTTAGACCTACGTATTTATATTTTCTTGATTGTGGAACAATACAAAATATGCTTGTAAATGCAAAATCGTGTACACCTTACACTACATGTATAAGATAATGGGGTTATGAAAGTTTTTTCAGAAGTATACTTCAGATGTATATGTGTATTTTGATGTTCGGGAGTGCAATACAAATGTTACTATGGAAAAGGAAATAAATAAGACCAGAAGTAGATCATAAATAACCGGAAGTAGATATAATTTAGCAGGAAGTATTTCTTATATGAACAAGAACGCATTTTAGACCTATGCACGTGTCTATTATCTTGTTTATAAGAACAATACAAACTCTAATACAGCACGGAAAATACCTTGCAGTACACAGCAAGTACATTGCAATGACCGATATTTTGTGATGGAAGAGAGAAAGATACGTGTGAATAATCGTTTTATATTCTTTGATTTGTCTCTTTCTGCTGTTAAAATGGAAAATCTTTCTTAAACCTTAAGTTTACTAAGAATTTGATAGATTCCAAGGAACAATCGCATAAGTAAGTGATTCTAAACGATTATTCCTAACACAGCTCTCAGCGTCCGTTTCCTTCATAATGTCGAGTGTTCATGAATATTTCAGTTAGGCGTTAGCAAAAGGCAATCCGTTTTGCATTAGCAGAGATCTTGTATCATATTACGCGATGTGTCTAGGGTTTAAAACCTAGCGTACATAGAAATAAATCGGATGAACTTCTATTTTGATTTAAATAGATTTGAGGTCCGAGCTACCAAATTATACCTCAATAACTATTAGATCATTTCAACGATCTTCAACATAAAATTATGTAGTTGAAATAGGTCAGTAATATTGACTAACTTGCAGAGATAAATAAGCTACATGTTTGTTTATAATGAAATAAAAAAAATAATCGTATATTGTGTGCAATAATTTACTTCTAGTTGATTACAAACTAATCACATAAGCACACATTATTCAAGAGCCTTACATTTATAATAATTCCAATGATCATGTTAATAACTTTGGATTGGATTTCCGTCTTTGAATAGGTTTCTTAATATTAAAACTATTAGTTTGTAACCCAAATTGAACCAGAGATTTTATTGGATTAGTCGTGTAAACACATACATTTTTTGTTTGGTTGTACATTACTTATTTCAGATTGTATGATATCTAGATTATTCCTCTCAACCAATAATACTGAGAAAGTGTAGGTAACCTTATTAAACTACAATTATTTTTTATGCATTGCAATTTCTTTCTCCGTAAAATTGTAATGGCATGAGAAGGAATCAGTAACAGGTTACTATTAGTGATGTTTCTAATGACTAAAGGACCACAGGAAGGATAGACTCTATAAGTGTCAATTCCAGCCTGAATCTCTCACCATAAATTTGCCCGGAACACAAACAAAATCATTCAACTGGAAAAACGTAATCTGATTCATTTATTTTTGTTCTAAACGTTTGAAAACATTCTCGGTAATAGCCACAATAACACTTCTTAATAATTACAAATAAAATTAAAATATTTAATAACGCTCTTCCAATGTTTAAACTAAATTAATATTGATAGTAATATATACCTTTTCGTCTCGCTCGGAAGAAAGATAGCTGGTATGTCAAATTTTCAAACGGTTCAATTAATATTTTATTTCACGTTAATTTCAATAAGTTTTGTTTCTTAGAGTTGAAGGACTGGAAATATATGTTTAAAATGTCCCGAGTTAATGCGTTGTGCGATAACTAGTTATCAATATAGCATGAATAGTGAATTGTAAATTTATACTACACCTAGTATACAATATAAAAATAAAAATAAGAAGAACCAGATATAATTTTTCACGGAATAAAAATGAAATAAGAGACATTAGAAGTTTATTTTTCTTTTGAACTTCACCAATAAATTCTGAAATAAAATGTACTATAATAAGTATTGAATTTCATTTTAAAATTAAATCGTTAATCATATATGTTATGTATATTAAATCTAGTGCTTTTAACCTGATTATTTAGGAATTAGTATTCTTAAATTCAGGCCATAAATATTTCTATTGTTACTGCACAATTTAGAGTTAGTTATACCCCGTTGTTTAGCACTAAAATTTTTTAAAGTCCACAGCCTACTTAGATAAATTTATTATGATGGTGCCTTATTAAATTTTTTAAACTTGATTAAGAATACATTTATATATATATATATATATATATATATATAGTTTTTTATATATTTAATATTATTATAAAATGTTTGTTTCCAGTCCTTGTCATCTACTTCAAAATTAGATATTTCCATAGCAGCAATTGAGTTTACCTCTTTATCTAGATGGAGAAAATATATTTACATACTTAGACCGAGAAGGCTACCTTGGTAAAAAGTGCCTACGTCATACTGTCTGGATTCACTTCTGATGTAATGTATTTATGGTGTCAAATTTAAGTTCGCCTTATTGTTCAAACCAGAAAATTTATACATATTTAGGTCTCCGATACATACTTATGTTAAAACGGGGCCTAATTTCGGTTCTTAAAATCTTCTTTTGTCTAAGCTTATTTCCAGAGGTATAGTTGAGTTAGAGATTGTTCCCATGATTAAAATTTAAAATTTGTTATTAGGACTGCGAACCCCAATAGGTCAAAGAATCCACCTCCACTATTAGGAAAACATCATGAATAACTTCACGCTACATTAAAAACCAACGTCCGTAATAGGTTTTGATTTGTAGAAGTCTTGTTTGTCGGTCTGAAGTCAGGGAAGAATGGTTCGTTGATACATGTTTGTTTTTATTTCTTTAATAATCCCTAGACCACTATAATAAATGTAATATCAGAATGTCAGAAGCCAATTAAGCGTAGCTTTTGTGTATACACAGATTTGCTCTTTTAGGTTGATTTAATAAGAGGTTTTATAAAGTAATTCTTTAAAATAATCCTTAAAAAAATTATTTTCAATACGTTAAAAATATTTTGATTCAACAATTGCAGAATCTAGGTTAAAATTTTCTACAATACATTTGTCTTAGTTATCTGAATTATACTACACATCGAGCATAGGGTAATTTATAAAATTATAATGTAACATATATGTTCAACCTTCTCTGGAAAATTTCAGTTGAGACATAACATAGATCGTAATAGTCTGAATATCTGACTAATTGATTTCAGTTACGTTCGGATTAGGAACTATAAATATTGTAGATTTATTTATAATTTCTGAAGTTTTACAGGAGAGTTTCCTTTATTTTCAGAAATAAAACTTCCTTGTAATTCAAAGTATATTTAAAATATATTTAGCTAAATTAACCTAGCAGACTTTCTCAATATTACAGTTTAAAAACATATAAGATTTTAATTATTAGACATCAGTCAATACATATTGCAATGTCCATATACAAATGAATTTCTTAATTTTTTCCAATATTTAGTTTACTTAAACGAAATACTGTACATTTTTATTTTGTTTTTAACAACATCATTTTACCTAAGAATTGTTTTGTTTCTATGATGTGGAATTACAAATATACGAACGTTGTAACAGAAAATAATCACGCGTATTGAGCTATTGGCGACTTTAAAAAGCTTAAATCATTATTTTAATATGAGAGCGTAAGATTAGATTTTAGGTAAGTAGACATAGTATACATTGTTGTTATAAACCCGTGCAGTACCAGATTACGGGGGCGTAATTTTTTCAACATTATATTAAAATTATTATTAAAATCAAATAAAAATCAAATCCAATATTGTATAGATATCACCTATACTTTCAATCCGTCCAAACAATAATATAATTAAAAAGATATTAAAATACTTACTTGGTCGAATAAAAAATTATGTTTATATAATAACATAAATAGTACTGAATATCAATCATCTCGTACTTAATATAGATGAACATATAATGTGAATATATTCCTGTTTTCAATTAATCTCTTTGATAATAACTCATGCGTAATAAATTTTAATTCAGTATAACAGCATTTAAATGAATTATATAAAAATATTCAAAACTTTTAATTCGAAAATTATAGTGAACTTTCCAAATTACCATATAATACTGTAATTACGTACCATTATTTGTACTTAATATCAAGCATACATTCATAGAATGATGAAATTTTAGATAAAGGCAAAAATAAATAAATAACAAAATTATTATTAAAATACTAACTATACAGCTGGATTTTACTGCAACCAAGTGAATATTGCTAATAACATTCCTCCGTATGTAATGAAGATAATATAATTGTTACTTGTGTAGTTTTTTTTTTTATTTGCTTGATTTTCAGTTTGCATTCAGACAGATGATGGGTTTACTATCGTCTCTTGTAACTGATTAGACTGACGTCACTGCATGTGGCTACACCTCTGGAGTCAGAATAAGGACAGTGTGGCCTCACCTCAACGTTGTATCTTCTCGCCAACTTTGGATTGGGTGTCTTGAGGGCTTACCTCGAGTGGTGCCGGGAACATTGTGCACTTTCACTCTCCCTCTTAAAATGGTTTATTGAATCTGTCTGTTTTCGTGGTTTGTACTGTTTTCTCCCTCGCCATATTTTAAGTATACCAACTCTGACGGTATTCTCGAATGCAAATCTTCTCCGTATACAATGCCAATTGATAACTGTTCGATCTGTCATACATAATCAAGTGCACATATATTCTGAGGAAACCGTGACTTGAGTGTGGAGGTGAAACTAACTCATAAGCTGTGCTGTGTGGCAGGTAAAGACGTCTTGGGGAAGTAGAGCAGTCCAATATTCTACAACTCTTCATCATGTCACAAATTTATATCTTAACCTCTACTATTCACAAAGTGTTTTAATGTATAATTCTTTCATAACCAGGCCAGAGATTCATGTACCATGAATTTTAATCTTTACATTAATTTAAGCTCAATTCAAAAATCTACTTTATTAATACCTTTGTCTACTTTGCTAATTTCAGTTTCATATAATCGCCATTTATGTATGTATCAGTCACTATAAATGTACGTTATGCTCGAGATAGTAGGGTAGCTATTTTTCTAGTTATTTATAAAAAGGAAAGTCTTTTAATTTATTACGATTTTAAAAATTATACCTAGATTTCTTCAGCTTTAAAATAGTTTGATATAAAACTAAATAATAAGAGTCAACACAAAAATACGAAACATTAATTAAAATGTGCAGTATGAAAAATGTCTATGTTTGTATTAGTAACAAGGCATTGGATTTTGAATAAATTTCGTACAACAATAGTAGTTATTTATCATACTAAACAGACCTGTACCTTGTACGAAGCACTATGTCAGTTCCACGTTGTGTGTAATTTATCAGGCATTTCACACAAACCGACAACAGTAATCTATTGATGAATGAAGCTTCTGTCAAAGCAAACAATGGGACCAGGACTTATAAACCAACTGTCATTACTACATTGGCTTCATGGGCTAATGCAATAAGCTATAACGTTCTTTGTCATAATGAAATTTATGTTTATTTAGATCTGTGTTATCTTATAAAAATGTACATAGCCTAAGTGTGAAAATTATAGTTAATTATTACTTGTACTTAATAATTACTTACAATTAACTATTATGCCATTACTACTTAGTTCAACCGTATGGGAAATTATTTACTCAATAACATGAAGAATTAAATGTTTTGAATGATGAATGGATATGTTTAACAAAGAGGGGGATCCAAAATTAAATATGCGTTTTAATTAGAAAGTTAATGATCTCATTAATTTCTCAATTCAAACTCAATCGTCTTTTCACGTTTGTAGTATTAAATGTAGTATTTAGTTACAATTATTAAAACAATATTATATCATTTATTATTTTAGCTGAGTTTTTATTTGTAGTAAGCAACAACATCGTTATATGTCGTAGTAAACAATTAAAATAAAAAGGAAAGATAACGATACAGAATATAAATGTAATGGAGTTTTTAACTGTTGTATCTCAGCATTTACTCTCCCATACGTTACTGTCGGTCCTTAACGTTTACAGGCATATTACAATTTTTTATCTGGTTTCAAAACACAAACCTTAAATATAAGTTAATTTTTCAAACATTTTGAGAAAGTAAATATTAATTTTTAATTCTCGTCAGACTTTTACTCAGCGCAACAAGGTATCACATAGAGACGCCTACAGGGCACGAAACAGTGTAATTGGCTCTCAGAGACCATCTTTGCAGTAATAGCCTGTCATTACACGTTGTTACTGCCACCAGAGACTATAATAAGTAATCACTAAATTTGAAGTCAGGATCATTTAAATATATCACTGGATTGAACAACGGCTATTTTGTGTAACAAACGTGTACTATATACAAGTAACCCTTTATAAAAGTATGCATTACGTTTACATAAGAATTAACACCTATTCCTTCTCTTAGTGCTTCCCTATACAGAAGGAGAAACATAACATTTAAAGTTTATTACAATGTTAAAAAACTATTACTATATATATTTACCTATACTAAAGCGTTAAATAGTATTTCGATTTATACATTACAAGTACGATGTTGCTATAATACATACTAATAGTTTTATTGTACTGTATGATAATTATATAATTGGTTCACCTCTAGCATATCACTCTAGAGGTGTTGAACAACTTGACTTCAGTATCTCAGTCCACACGAGATCTCGAAAACGAACATATACTTAAAGCTACCCATATACTTAAATTTTAAATTGAGTTACAATTAAATATAGGTAACGATTCAAAGAAACGACGGTGTTATTTATGCATGTTAATTTGTTACTACATGATAATTTCCAATGACATGTTAAGTTATTTATAGTTTTCAAATATCTTATTATTCAAAGTAGAAATCGGTTGGATATTAAATCAATTATTGATTACAAATGAAGAGTATAATTTACGTCGTAAACATTAAGCCATTTCAGTTGACGATTGAGGAGGCTATTTTAATTGAATAATATTAGAAGGAGATATTATTTTTCGTGTGTGAGGAATCAACTAGATATAACAATTAGTTTATTTATAAATAATTTAGTAATTGATATTAAAGGTACACATGTTTTTATATTAACGAACATTTTACATACAAGTTATACAGATTATAATTTGGTAGATGGTCCAGTATATTTAAGTCTTTATAAGGAACCATTTACTATTCTTAATGCACAAGTCTTTATGTTAGGTGTGATGAGAAACAATGTTTATAGATATTTGTATGTTGTGAATATTCGTATTTGTTTTCCGTACGTGTGACCTTTGACTTAAACAGTAATAATACAAATTCCAATGTTGTTTCCTCAATAATAATGTAATACGAGAACGAAACAAGTGTGTCTTACCCTTTTCACTCAGTACGTTTAGCACTGTAGGCCATTCAAAATATTAATAGAGTATTCAACTATGTGATACGCATAGAGGTGTGTGACATATATAATTAAATGGTTAATTCGAATTACCAAATGACTAACTTAGGTAAACGTGTTTAGAACAGTAATTTAGTAATATAGCAAACATTTACTGGTATCACGAAGTATCATTATAGTTTTAATGAATAGTATAAATAAAAATACAGTTATAACGATGTAGTGACGTATGAATGTTTTAGAATTTTAATATTTCATCGTGTTTGTATCCAAATAGATATTGGTCTCTCTCTCTCTCTCTCTCTCTCTCTCTCTTCCTCCCCCTCTCTACCGAAATCAGTTGTAGTGTGAGTTGTGATATAAGGTATCTATCTATATATTTTTTGTTATGTATATATCTATATATATATAATTTCAATATAAGGATTTGGTAGGTCTATTTAAAATAATCATAATTATTAATAGGATTAGGTATTTAGGAGCATTTTTATATAATACATGTAATTATAATAGTATATTAGTTTTATGATTTTATGATACTTAAACAATGGTTTCTGTATGATTTAGGTTTTGCAGGACAATTATTATCTGTATCCTAAAGTAATCAAAAAATTGGCAAATAAGACTAATTTCTACTGCTTTTGTTAAAAAATAACAATTCCAAAGGAAAAACTTTGGTGTAAGAAGGAAA
The DNA here is from genome assembly GCF_021130785.1 of Homalodisca vitripennis. Classification (NCBI taxonomy): domain Eukaryota; kingdom Metazoa; phylum Arthropoda; class Insecta; order Hemiptera; family Cicadellidae; genus Homalodisca; species Homalodisca vitripennis. Next base: position 155,527,853 of record NC_060208.1, read on the forward strand.
TCAGTCGTACAATGTGTGACATGACAACAGTGGAGGCAGTTTTTACTCAAACGAAGCCAATACAAAACCACAGCTCCTGTTCAATTTACGCTACCTTCTACTTGGGAAGTAATTCTTATTTCTCAAGAAGCACATTTCTATTACTGTACATAATTTTTAATTTGTTATTTTAGGAAATTTCAACAAAAAAAATTACATGTTGGTTCCTTGTTAAAAGTTTTGTGTATGTTAAGTTTTAGTTTTAATAATACGAATCAGTACTGTATTGTATAGTGGGATGATTTTTTAAATATTTAAACTGTGGAGCACTGTATGTTCTAAATAATTTTGAAATATGTTCTACTAATATGTTCCTAGTGTGTACAATTTTATAATACTTTCTACTACATTAATATAACGAGCAAATGCGAGTCTTACATATAAAAGGAAACCAGTCATATGATCCTTATTGTATTTAATTTAAATTTTCTTTATAGAAATACGAGTTACACATAAATTACAAGTTCTTTCTTTCTGATCGACAGCAAATTAAATTTTTAATTCCTCTATTGTTAATAGCCAATATTCATTCTGTAACTAGCTTTAAAATTATTTACGATTCCTTATTGTAAACCATAGTCTATAAGTATGAATATGGCTCTTTTATTTTGTATACAAGCTTAACCTGCACTATGTATCATATATGTTTAAATATAGGTAGGTACATTAGTTTACGAGTAATTGGTATTTTTTTATTTGTTGTAGATGGAATATGTTATCGTATTTCTAGCATCTCCTTACAGCAGCGGACAAATATATAGTAACATTGCGTTATGCAACTTAACTCAATGCAAACTGGTAATTGAATGCAAAAAGCATATATCACGATAAGGAGTGAGTGTTTTCCTTCAATTTAGGTTGAAACCACACAAGTGGTAAAGCAGTCTTTGGAAGCGTCTCGTGTTTTATAAAATTTGAAGGCTGCCACAGTCAAGTTGGTATGTCCGCAATCTTTCATTCTTTCCCTGTGACATCTCAAAATTATCTAAAACTATATTAGGCTGTTAGCACTAGTTCATTTTCCTCTTCACATTTGTTAAACGAAATGCCTGAACTAAAAATCCTCCACAATTTCTACCCCCCACCTAAAACTTACTCGGCTAATGATGGAATTTTTTCAAACTGAGAATATTCAACCGGATTCAAGGAACAATAGTGTCCTTGCTTACGGAAATTGGCTCTCGGCTCCTCGGTTTAAGTCAAATATCGTATCAGAACAACACTGCTTTGTTGAGATAGTACTGAGCACAGATCAACTCTGGAAGTATGATAAACAAAATTTTAAAATATGCTGCATTAACAGGCATTTAGTTCTAGTTTTAGAGTATGTTTCAACAAGTCCGTTCTTTGAATTGCGAATTATATCACAAATTATGCTGACAATTATCTTCAATAATATTGTTGAATAGCGCCGAGCTAGATAAGATCATATATTTGAATATAAATAAAGATAGGACTGAGATAGTTTTCTTATGGAATCCATAGGTTTTGTAATAGTGGTACAAGTAAATATCATACCCTAGCTAGGTAGTTTAACAGTTTTACAAAAAATAATTGAGTATGTTTTGTAGCCCGTCTTTTTATAGCTATAAGTACAATAATATTACTTTACATTCTTTCACAAGACACAAAAGTATATGTAACATTATAAAACATAATGCTGTAAATTTAAAAAAATCTTATGAAAACTATAAACGCCACAGCTTAATGGTTTCTCGAGATGTCCTCTTGACACAGCCCTTGACCAGCTTGTTTCACGAACGCTGAGCAAAATCTTTTAGATGGAAATTTACTATAATAACACTTTATTTTGATATACAATGAATTTTATTTGCTAAATATGATGTATATGGATGGATATTTTTTCAATCAGTCTCGAAATTTCGATCGTACAGCAAGAAGAGAAATTTGGACAATTTATTGAGTAATATATATGTACTAATCGCCAGTCTATGAATAGAATATAGTTTTTTTATAAATTATACGTCTGTTATGTACGAGAGCTTTGACGTTAAATCTATGTTCATCAATAAAATAAATTTATGAAATAATTTTGTATCGCAACATGTAAAATATACTATTATAATATCAATATTCTGCATTTAAATTATAATTACGTTGGCTTCTAGAATGTTCTATAAAATATTATATTACATTAGATCTTTATGGTTACACTTTATTTTAATATAGATTCACTTAAATAATATTTAAAATGTTTGTATTCACACTATATGTAACTTGAAATAATATTTTTACTGTAGTATGAGCTTTTATATGTTCAGTTAGTTAAATTGATAATAATATGTGACATACAAAAATAACTCAATCATTTAAAGAGAACGCTTTATATACTAATTTTAAAGAGAAAATACGCAACTTATAAATTGTGGAATAATGTTAATGCTATATCTATTTTAGTTAGTAACATCATTCTTATAAAACCTTTTTTACTCTTATACAAACAATAATGTAGGCAGTCTCAAATCAATGGAAAGTACATTGGTGAAATTGTCAGTCCACAATTGATGACCACTTTTGCAAAATACAGAAGAAAATAAGTTTGAACCCACTTTCAAGACAATAAGAAAAGCTTTAATCGTTAAGAGATTTATTTGACTAAATCAATCTCTGTCAAGTTGCTAGGTGGAATCAGCTCTTTTAATTTCAGCTGAATTATTTTCGTGTTTTCCTACAGATCTCTTCATACGGTAAATTTTCAAGTGTTTCATTTTAACATTTAAATATAAAAAGAGGTAAATATAAACATTTCCTTTTAAGAAAGTATATAACCTTTAAATAAAAATCTAGATACAAACCCTATTTACTTATGATAATTACGTTATTTCAGTAACACAGAAATACGAGATTATAAATATCATTTAATGTTTTCCCTTGAAAAAGAAGTTATATACTTTAAAATGTTAAAGTATTATCGAATCGTAACGTAGGAAATTCATTTCCCGTTAAATAGGCTTCTCCACACGATATACCGAGAAATTGACATCCTGCATGACTGCTAATGCATATCCTTGAAAGAATTTTCCTAAGCGAAACAAAAGAATAATACCATTGATGATTTTTGTTACATAATCATTTTTTCATGTAAATATCTGTATCTGTAAAAACATAAAAATGAACATTGTATTCAAAAGCCTTTTTATTTTGATAGAATGCAAAGTAGGTTTGGATAGTTGCTAGGCGTAGATAATCCAAACCTACCTTTCATATGATTGAAAGTACGCTACCCATAACACAGTATGATTATAATTACTCATATTTTAAAGGCTGAGTTAAACAGCCACTTCCGGCATAAGTGTGCTAGTATCTGTTAAATAAATTGGCCTGTCTCAGCCAGCAAGCTGTATACATAAGTATTAATTTGTGTTATATAGTAACTACTAAGCAAAGAAAGGAAATAAACAAGAACTAAAAATGAGAAAGAAAATGATAATTGAAAATTTTGTGGAAATGTTTTCAAGCATGTTCTTCTTGAAAGAAAGGGAAACCTGTGTGGGTGTGTAACCAAAAATAAACTCATAAATCTGGAAACACAGCTTTAATATGTAAAAAGGAGAGTATCAGTGGTGTTATAAAAGATTAATCGAAGAACAAGAATACAGGTACCACGAGCAAGTAGCGTAATCAAATTAGGAAGAGCACAGGAACAGAGTGAAGAGAGAAAGAAAGAAAGTAAAAGGTGTAACAACGCACCACTGAGAAAAGGCTGATAAATGAAAAAGGCTCTCTCTCTCTCTCTCTCTCTCTCTCTCTCTCTCTCTTTCCTTACACTCTCGAACTCCGTCTAACCTTCTATCACCTTAGACCATCACAACTATAGAAAATATACCTTCTTATAAACTGAAAGTATTAATACGTGCACTCAGTATGAACATAATCGTCGTAGCTTCATTTTAATTGGGTTCATTAAATTTAATTTTACTTCACATAAAAAGTACAGTTACAATATTTATTCATTTAATACCAACAAATAATAACCTACAAATTTATAGGATATGCGGATACCAATCCACAATTCAAACCTTATTAGCGTGGTGATGAGGTTTTACGCTTTGTGCTCATATTTGGCAGAAGGGTTTTAATACTAAATTAAAATGATGCCCTGTTCTTCTTAAAAAATAAAATTAATCTCTTGCTATATATTTTTAAAGGAAATATCTAAACTATTCAAATTCTTTTTGTTATCCTTTTTTGTGCTTTTTACAAGACGCCTAAAACTAAATATATGGCACTATTATAATTGTGCGTAACCTTAATTAATGCCTCTTTTTAAATATTTGGATTATGTGGAATTTAATTTATTTAGTATATATTATTTGAAGCCACAGTTCTTTAAAATTATAACTATATATTGTTAGTATCGCATCTCTTACCATAAAGTGTTATAATATACCGGGTGTTCCACTAAGATGTTCAAACATTTGGTTTTATATTACCATTTATTCAATTTTCAATCCCTACACAATTCATGAAATAAGTGTTCGGTAAACAGTTCCGCTCTCCAACAATTGGTCAAATAAAATTTTGGAATTTTGAAAAAATATGCTTTTAAAACAATAACAAAAGTGTATTTTTCGTTTTGTAAAATTATTGTTGTTGTTTTTCTTATTTATTCTATGGACCTAAGTCTTTGGAACACCAGTTATAAGTTCAACCTTCCTTAGTAATTTCGATTTACTTGGAGAGCGGAGCATTGATGCGCATACTAGTACTTCGCTTTCTCATTTTATCCTCTATAGTATTTTTTAAGACAGTTCCAGTGTAAAGTATTTTTTTCCACTTAGTTATTGTTAGATTGCTAGGGGGTTCAACTCCTCGGCAGGTAACCAGAAATTGTCTTATCGCTTCTGTAAGGTTGCCAAACGTAATAGCCTAAGACCAACACTTCAATATCACTAAAATTGTAATGGAGGAGGTTGGGGTTTTTTTTTTATAGTACAAGCAATATTCTTGTACATCAAACAGCTGTTTTCAACAATGAGTGTTATTAATCAGCTATTCCTTGAAACTGCAACGCAGTAATCAGGTAATTCAAGAAATGAAAATTTTATAAAAAGCTAAATGGTAAAAGTTTCAATATTTCACCATTAGGTTCTAAAATTGTTGGATTGCTTTAATTTTCACAGAATGTCTTTAAAACCTACTTTAATAATTAATTGTGCTGAATTGCCAAACACACACACACACACACACACACACACACACACACACACACACACACACACACACACACACACACACACACACACACACACACACACACACACACACACACACACACACACACACACACACACACACACACACACACACACACACACACACACACACACACACACACACACACACACATACACACACACATATATATATATATATATTATATATATGTATATATATATATATATATATATATATATATATATAAAATTCAATAAACATTGTATCACAAAAAGTACTTGCTTCGCCGGAACTCGAACCCGGATCTCTCACTTGCCGGGTGAATGTGCTACCTTTACACCACAGAGCCCCTATTTTTGATGATTCTATTATATTGTATTAGGGCGTATCTGCCACAAATGCGTTTAAGTAACAAAAGAAAAATATGATCGGAAGACCAAATAACTGTCAAATGACTTTTGATTATATTTATAAAATTTGTATAAGTGACAATAGCCTAATTTAATTTCAATAAACATTGCATCATATATATATATATATATATATATATATATATATATATATATATATATATATAGTCATTTGACAGGTATTTGGTCTTCCGATCATATATTAGTTTGGTTATTTAAAAGCATATGTGACAGATACGTCTAAATACCCAATAATTAAATCGTAAAAAGTAAGGGCTTTGTGGTGTAATGGTAGCACATGAAACAGATGATGGTAAGTGAGAGATCCGGGTTCGATTCCCGGCGGAGCAAGTACTTTTTGCGATTCAATGTTTATTGAAATTATATATCTTTATATATATATATATATATATATATATATATATATATATATATATATATATATTTCTTGTGTGCGTGTGTATGGGGCTGAACTCCTCCTAAACGGGTGGACCGATTTTAATGAAACTTTTTGTGTGTCTTCAGGTGGACCCGAGAATGGTTTAGATTCACAATTCGGTAAAATTTAAATAGTTTATTTAATTAATTTTTTAATAATTATTGTTGATGTTGGAGTGTTTTACATTGGATCCGCCAGACTGCGCTACGACACGTACTACAAAGTGAACTGTTACTTAACAGCTGTTAATACTTTCAGCTGAAGTTCATCAAAGAGGCAGAAACATTAATTGTTTACATTTTAAATTTAGAAAAATGTTATTGTAAAGTGCTTGATCAGTAGTGTAATGCAAATGGCAAAGATGAAGTTTTACCAATTGTTCCATGTAAATATCATAATATTACAACACAGCCATAATGTTTTTCTATTTTAATTCCAGGTTGTCCCGACAGTTTGTGCTGCTATCAAATTTGTGTGTTGTTTTGTAACATCGTGTAATTATTGTGCTAAGTGCTAATTGTAATAATAAATTAATAGAGTTTGAAGATGTTTGAAGTGCATAAAAAACTATAATTATTTAATGAAGTAATTGAACTCATTTTGCAAATTTAATTAAGTGAGTATATTGGTCGCATAACCTCAAATAACCTAAGTAGCATACAAATCAAAAGGTTGTGTTTCTATGTGTGAATAACTATTGTTAAAAGTTTAGATAATCAAGTTTTAAACTAATTGGACTTAAAATAATTTGTGGTAATTCAAATTTTTAATCTGCAGTCAAAATTGGTCACATAAGTTCAAATTAAGTAGCATACAAATCACGTGTGTGAATAACTATTGTTAATAGTGTAGGAATTGGTTTAAAATTAAATATCTATTGGCCAGTTCCGATACTAGGCTATACTGTAATTTTAAATAACTAATTTTATATCAGGTATATTTTTTCAATTTACAACTTAATTTATCGTAATGCCATTGAATGTACAATAATTTTTGTTAATCCTTCAGGAGTATACACAAACAAATTAGACGATTTTCCGATAAGGCTGAAGTATAATAAGTGGCCTCCATCACAATCGAATTATTGATATTTCTGAATAGCCTATCTATACTATCCGAATTAGATTATAGTTATGTAAAGGCTGAAGTATAATAAGCGGCTACCATCACAATCGAATTATTGATACTTCTAATAATTAGTCTATCTAAACTAACGAATTTCATTATAGTTATTTAAAATTACAGTATAGTATCGGAACTGCCCAACAGAATTTAATTTATCTAAAATACTAAATAATTATTCCGTATAGGGCTGAAGTATAATAAGTGGCCACCATCACAATCGAATTATAGATATTTCTGAATAGCCTATCTAATCTACTAAAATGATGAACCGTTTTACTGAGTCCATTACAGACGAGCAGGACAAAGTAAAACTGGAATGAACGTTACTTTATAGGGTTTTGCTTTGCGAACGTTCTAATTTATAATTGTCACCTTTATATGGCTGGACATATCCATACGTGATTGACATTTGTTTCGCTTTGGAGTGTCCGTGTATCGCTATGTCAATCAGTCACCATCTAGTACACTAATGATGTTGGGCGGTGGTGAAGAGAGCGTAAATTTTATGAACAATAATTCCTAAAATCATGGAAAAATTTTTAATTTCCTACAAAATATTGCCAAATTAATAGTTCCTATTGTTTGTATATGATTATCATTCAGTTATCACTAGTTTAAATTAGTCATTATATTAGTCAGTACAGTGGAGTGTTAATGTATAAGGTTATATGGTAGATTTTCTTTTAATCTATATGTGTTTATTAAAATAAGAGCTAAGCTTTGTATTTAGTCAAGGACTGCTAATTAATCCATCAAGAGTAAGTGCGGGTGGTTAAGTGGTAAATGTCATCACCAATTCTCTTTGGTCCCCGAGAACTCCACTCGGAGAAGCGTTAGTGTTTTCCTGCGGTTAACACCGTTGGTAATTGAGAAACTGCAGTGCATTTGAAATAAGCGAACGATATCTGTAATTCATGTACTAAATTAAATTTGATACATTTTTCTAGCTGTTATAAACAAGAGTAAAACAATACACAACGGGTAGTAGAGACCTATCGATAACTAAGGGTGACTTGATAGCAAGTGGCATATGCTAGTTGAAATGAAGTAGTAAGATGGGCAGTAGATATGAAATATGATTGATAAGGAGAATAAGCGCTTTCGATTTGAAACACCGATCTACCGTTCCTGAATGGCGTGCTATCGACACATAGGCACTCATGCTGTCTCACTGGAATAAGTATGTAACGCTCCATTCGATCAAACATGTAGGTCTCCGATTGGCATCTAAGTAGAAGAAAAACACATCATGTTAGTCGCATATGCGTATATTCCATCTGATCTTTATATAAAGCAATATAATGGTTATTAAAATTTGAAACACTGGATTAAGGATGTCGTCGATTCCTTTTAGAAATACAACAGAAGAAAGAGGGTGTCTTTGTTAGTTAAAGCATTTTATATATATATATATATATATATATATATATATATATATATATATTACAATATAATTATAATACTAATTTAACGTTAGACCAATCATAATTCTTCTTACTTAATACAACTCACCATTTTGGCATTAATTAAATTATTTGCTCTATTATCTCATTATATGCATCTTATTTTAGGTTTATCATATGAACTTGCTTTGACATTTGCTACCAACACTATAACATGTGTAAATAATCCTAATATGAAAATATAACTGTTACGAAATACAAATAAAATAATATAAATATTGAATTTTGCTTTGCCTGTCAGCCTGTCCGTGTGGTATCTCGAAAAGTAGCAAACCTACAGATTTAAAATTGTGCATAAAACACATTCATATTTAAAGTGAGTTAAATATAGTGCATGTCACTTCACGAGATGTATTTGAATGTGATAATTTTTTAGACATTTCTACATTGGTCTTTTGGTAACGACACAATAAATAAACGTGTTTCAGAATAAGCTAACTTTTAAATAAACTTAGTACAATTATATGTCATTTTAAAATTCAACATATTAACGCATGCAGCTATATTCAAATATATGCTTGAAATTTTGATACAACCTCAGGGAAGATTGCAAAACGAGGAGTAGCATAACCCTCGCATGTAAAATGTACATCTGGTACATTACGAAAGCGTGTTAAGAAAAATTTATGCACCTAAAACGGGAAATTTACGACGGCAAAGTATTAATTTAATTTAAGGTGAAATATTTATCTTCGTACGTTTCAGAATCGATATTTATTCTATGATAAAAATAGGAAATTTCTATTTTAGCTTTTTACCCCTAGTTGTTTTCGATGCAAAAGCAAATTATGTATGTTTAAATCTTTAACAGTATCTATGTGATACTCACATTTGTCATTATAGTTGAAAGTGTTGAAGTTAAATAGTTGTAATATCCGACATTAGACATTACCGTTACCCTCCATCCCACAGATACCAAAACCATACAGCTAGGAGCCGGTGACGTCGTCATTAGGACCGTTCACAACACTCCACAATAGAGCCGATGCAAAGTGGCTGTAATATGAGCTTTGTTATTTAATTATTTGTTGGCGTTTGGCAATATGATTATTAATGTCAATAAATTTGGTTTGTTATATTGTAGTTGAGACATCAAAAAATAAAATTTAACTTCTTATAAAACACAAAAACAGTATTCATTTTGTTTTGCTTAGGTGTGACGGAAAACAACGAAAGCAATGATTTCTGTACAAACACTTTATTATTGTGAATATTATAAAATAAGGCTGTATTATCTAAATTAAATTAAAGCTCTGTAAAGAAATTGTCTAGAAAAGAAAATATACTTTCTAGACAAAATTTATTTTTCAGACCAAAAATAATTATATTATATATATATATATAATATTATATATATATATATATATATATAATATTATATATTATTATATATATATATATATATATATATATATATATATATATATATATATATACCTATATATTGTGAATCGTAAAAGCATTTAAGAAGATATGTTGGTACATTTGCTCAGTATTGTTTATTATAACTAATAAGTTAAAAACAGCCATATATTCTTTTACTTTATAATTTAATTTAGTTTTAAGTGCAAGATTAGACTGCAGTTCATTAAAATTAAAATGAACGTTATTTTAATATTTAATAAACGTATTCTCTTTTTAAATATTAGGTGCATCAGTTTAATTTAAGCATACATTCTGTACTCATAATAGTTCAGAATATTTTATTTTCTAATTCTTTATATGCTTACATGAACTTAAGATATCTTTCGTGTTGATATCTTGTAACAAATAATTTAATGGGTATCTGTTTTATTTTTACGTTTTACACGCTAACGGGTTCTTTCGAACGAAGCAACGGATGAACATGGTTTACTAAAAGGTTTAGAGCTTGAAAATATATTTTTTTAGATATAATTTGACTGTAGTTATAACAATTATGATTTTATATACGATTAAAACCCGCATAATTAAAAATGTTTGGAAACAATCCGTACTGTTTAAGAATCATACGCATCCCTTTCCCTTTAAAAACGTAACCTTTTTTCTACTTGTATTTCGTCCTTATAAAGCATGGGATATATAATGCCAGCCTGTCTCGAAATTAATTAGCATGAACTGTGTATTTGATATTGAGCATAAGAATCATAAATACTAACTTAAAAAACACAATAACAATTTCTATTCATTTGAAATTTATCTATGAAACTATTTATGAAGTATTGACTTATTATCCTAAAAACATGTATTACTCTGTTATGCTGCGAAGTTACATTAATAATGAAAATTACTTATTATAATAAGTAAATAAATATTGGCTGATAAGGAAGTAATAAGTGAAGTCTGAGAGTATAATAAATCTAAGACAACATAAATGATAGGTAAATTGTGCAACACAATATACAACGCACAATTTTGGTTACTGCCTTACAAAACTTGGTTTTCAAGTGATCAGTAAACTCAGATTATACACCGAGTAAAACGTTACTTTATTGAATAATTGAACATATATATTTGATGTAGATTTTTAATTTAGTTCCTAATTTAATGCTAAGTATTATGGAGATATTAGTGAATACTCAACAAGGGAATAAACTGAGAAAAAACAAAACAAATGTAAACTGACATCCATTATGGGAGACTGGACCGGCCATTAAAATACTCTGAGACCGCTCTACAGCATAATTACACTTCCGTGCTTCCGGTCACTGCACTGTATACGTCCTTTACTACATATGTAATCTGACGCCTGATACGTATGCATTTGAAACTCCTTGACAAAAACGTAAATTACAATATAAGTATGAGATCATGATAATTGAATAATATTTATTAAATATTACTAGACATTTAGCCGTCAGTTTCTTGGTACTCTTGTTATTATACAATAGCCCACATATTCCGTGTACGTTCTTATTGATGTTTTAACCAGAGAAGTGTTATTATATGTATGTGTTTAGACGGCGTAGATACACAAGTCTGGAGGGAAAAAAATAAACGTTTTTTAAACGTTTGGTTTACTCCTAGCTTCCCTTTTAGTATTTCTCGTTTTGATAATGATTGGGGTATTTATGAAGAAATCTGATTCACACATATAGTTAAAGTAATTGAGATCTTCATTTACCTCTCCTTGTGTTATGCTTGGAATAGCATGGCAATCTGTAAGCGTTAAACATTAAACAATTGGTAATATTAAAACTAGGTAATCATTAATTGAATGGTTTCTTATATTATGTTCTATTTAAATTGCAAGTAATTTGAAGTGATCAGGAATAAATGTTAAACGTGTAAAAACATTTGTCTCTTTGATAAATATTCATCATATAAGAATGATTCCATTCATATTCCTGTTCTTAGCGTACGATATTGGTATATTTTATAGTGTATTTTCAACCCTTTGTAAAGGATTAGCACTCGCCGGAAACTACTTATTACTATAACCTCCTGAAAAAGCATAAGATCATTATCGTAATAATTGGTTGGAATTTGAGTTCCAATTAAATATTGCGTAATTAAAACATAATATTACTTTTGTATCAATTAATCTTAAATAGTAATTGTCCTTGCTTTAATTTTATTTCAATGTTCTTCTAGGTATAGTAATAAAAGATAAATTTCTATATTATTTTGATGCGAAATAATGAAAAGGGTATTTCGTCAGATAACAATCATGTATGAGCCCTAAATTACTACAAAAATTTTTTTATGTTATAGGAAATACAAGGTACTTTAGTACAACATGCAGTCCAAATTATGATTAGATATGGATATTACCATGTATTAACGATTTGGTGTATGACTCAATATACACGTTAGTTCAAGATAAATATTCCGTTAGTAACTGATTATTATATGAGATATCTTTTAGCGAAGCAAAGTCTCTGAAACACTAGGTATTAGCATAAATAACCTAGTTTATAATTATTTGTTAGGTTAGTTATTTACTTGAAGAAGAGATAAGATTGCAGATCTCGAAACGTAGTGGTACTGATTTTTTGTTTTACTGAACTATGGCAAATTTCCGGAAAATCCTGTTTGCTTCACTATCCTTCCTTCGTCAAAAATAAACTTCAAACAAAGAAAAAGCTATTATCAGTTATCAGTAGCATTGCAAGAACTTTCATAGGCCTTGCAAGGCTTTTTTGTTTCAATGTGTATTATATTTACTACGCCAACCCTTAACATTATTTTTATAATTATATTTGGTTTCATTTTATAATTTAATATATGACATAGTTAAGTACGCACTTTTTTGAACTTAAAAATGGTATGCACATGATGTAAAATACACAAAATCAAACATAAACTGAAATTAACGTATAAATATTAAGAAAGAGCAATGAAATTTACTTGACATGTTAATCGTCAACAGAATACCTAAACGTTAAATTAAACAGGAACCGATGCAAAGTGGGACTGATCGAATGTCTTGCTTTAATCTTCCTCATCGGTGAAAATCCAACTGCCTGATTGACCTGACGAGGTCCAATGTAAAAACGTGAATACAAATTGACTGTTCAGCAAACCCCAATATAAGAAATATTTCGAATACTTAATTGTACACCTATATCGGTAATAATAAGTAAATAAATCTAATTATATGTTTTTCTGTATACTGTGAAATTAAATGGACAGAAAATGTTTAAGATTATTTTGCCTAATTTAATTAGTACGGTCCTTGAAAAAATTTAAACATCACCTAAATTCAAAGATATCATAAACCCTCATTTAAGAAATATTTAATGCTAGTTTGGTAATGAGGATAAATACCCAACCTGTATCGAGTTCTCTAGATCTATATAAATGTACTTGTAGCAGATCTGTTTTCAAGCTAATATGACTGGATTATTTATGTCGTTCCTTCGATTTGTAAATGAGGTAGCAGTTTGAACAACCAATATTATTCTGAGTGCTTTAGACTGTTATTGGAGACAAAGTGGAGTTATCTTTTAATATAATCTTTCATATAATCCTATAATAATCCCATAATAAAATTTTAAAGTCTATGTTTGATTGTTTTTGGTATATATTTTATATTGAAAAGAGATTTCTACTAATATTATATACTGTGTGCACATGGAATCCAAGCAAAATCAACTATAGTGAAAAAAATACTAAGATCGGAGTAAATTTCAACGTCAATAAATATACCACCTAAACATATTTTAATAAACGTGGCAACAATACAGACTTAAAATTAGAATTATGTTTCACTCAATCCAGAAATGCTCTTACACGTGCAAGTACTTCACGTAATTTCGTGTGTAGCAACGGATAACTCCTAGTGTTTTAGAAAAATTTTTAATGTAACTGAATTTGTTTATTTTGATTGCTTGAAATGTTGAAGAAAGGTAAAATAACAAAATAAACATACTTTAGAGTCTAAAATTAGAGCATTAATTAAATTTAATTATATAAAAAAAAGAAAACGCACACAACTATTCTCAGCAAATAATTCTTTACGGATGTCACTACATGTAACACTCTTAAAAGGTTCTTGATTAGTGGATAGCATTCCTGTTGGTAACATTTAAAACTATAAATGCAAACAACATCATTACGGGAAAATAAATATAACAGTTTTTATAATAATAGTTTTTTTCTGAAACAATTTTATCTTAATCGATAGTATTCCGCAACTCCGGCTCCAAGTAATGTGGAATCCTCATTACCAGACGGTCCTCACCCTAATACGCCTAAATCAACTTGTTTGACTGAGATGCAAGCGGAGAACTCCTCTCTAAGGACTCAGGTGGCCGAACTCCGCAAGCAGTTGCATGACGTATTGGACCATACGATTGAGTCGGATAGGCGCCTGCTACAGTTTACTGATGAACTGTTCGTTGTGAATCCCTCAACTTCATCTTCCGTAGCTGAAACTGTACCGATTGAACCCGGCGAGCAGCGGTCATCCGAATGCAAAAACAAGCAGTGCACTGAGATTCGCGACCTTGTAAATAGCCTCAAAACCACCATCGAAGTGTTGGAAGCGAAGATCGAACTACTGAAATCGGGAAATAGCAGTTGCACATGTAAAGAGGCGAAAGAGGAAAATTCCACTCAATGGACTGTTTGCAGGAATAAAAAGAATCAAACAATAAAAATACAAAATAAATATGACATATTGAGTAAAACCGCGGAAGTAATTGAAACCATCACTCCTAAAATAACTACCTTAAAAAAAATCTAACATGAAAAAGCATGAACAAAATAAAAATAAACAGAAACGACAAAAAAAGAAACCCAAGCAGAAAACACGCAACACCGAGACATCTGTTACGCCAGTGGTCTTTTCAACAGTGACTGTCGAGGGGGATAGCCATGTTCGCTCTTTGGCTGGACTTGTCCAGTCCCTCGTCACCGCGAAGACGAGTGTGTTCGGGGTGTGCAAGCCTGGGGCCGGCCTGTTAGGTGTGGTTGAGGGCGGTCAGTCCCCTCTTCCGGGAAGCTGCTGTGTCCTCATTGCCGGAGCGAATGACGTCGGAGCCGGCGAATCATCCCAAATCTTTCAGCACCTGGAGCAGCAGATCATCGTGAGCACCTCCACAGCGAAGGTCGTGGTGTCGACGGTGCCATATCGCCACGACCTCTCCACCGACCACCCCATAAACAAGCAGACTACCCTGGTCAACCACTACATCAGGGAGTTGTGTGCCAGATGTGAAGGATCCGTACTGCTGGACTTCAACACCATCGGGAGGCGGCACTTCACTCGCCATGGCCAGCATCTGACAATGGGAGGGAAGCGGCTTCTGGCTCGACTTGTGGTGGATGGGTTAAGGAGGGCAAGCTCCGTCTCTGTGGGCCGGACACAGCCGCCACCGTCTTTGCCTCTGCCGGTACCTGCTGCCCCGGCTGGGTCTCCGAGCATCGCCACCGCGGAGCCGCAGTCTCCGCCGACACTGTCGCCGGGGTTGACTACTAACACTGCGGTTCCCTGTGTGCCACCCAGTCCGACTACACCTTGGACACTACCCCACGACAGCTACGCAGATGCAGTAAGATCTTCACCTCCAAATGTACGTCATGCATCTGATGAAAGGATTCAATCAAACGCTGTTTTTTTAGGGACCCCACTTGGAAACAGCGGACAAAATTTACTAACAAAACTCAATTAAAACAAACAAACACTCAAAAACAAACTGAATTCAGACTGCTTCATCAAAATTCTCAATTTGCAACCAACAAACTGGACCAAATTCAACTTATGTGCGAGGATCTGAAAACTGATCTGCTTGTAGTAACCGAAAGTGGTTTCAACATGGAGAACATCGCACTGTGCAAAATCCCAAATTACAAATTGGCTTCCGCGTTTTGTCGAAACCACCCCAAAGGAGGAGGAGTTGCTATTTTTCTTAAACAAAATTTGTTATCTACACCTTTTCCGATCCAACAATCAACCGAAAAAGATTTTGAAGCAGTCGGGATCAAACTTCAAACGACACAATCAAAATTACTCGTGATCGGAATTTATAGGTCTCCCAGTGGTAATGAAGACATCTTTTTTTCTAAATTCGAAAAATTATTGACATGCCTGACTAACCAACGTCAAGAATTTGTCGTGATGGGGGATCTCAACATAGACGCCTTGGATAACACTCACCATTCCACAATTCGATTAGTCGATTTACTTAGGTCATTTGACCTGGAGTTGCTAGTCAAAACTCCGACGAGAGTGACGGCTACAACAAAATCGGCTATCGACAACATCATAACCAACCACCCAAGTGTCGCAGTGTCTGTGGTGAATACAGCTATTTCAGACCACTATGGCCAAGAAGCCATCATTAGTGGGGTACAATTCAAAAGGGAGCCCAAAATTAAACAAACAGTAAGAGACATAAGGCCAGAAAACATTGCTCACCTCAACATTTCCCTTTCTAACGAAAGATGGGATTTTCTAAATTCATTTCAACCTGTAGAGCAGCAATTTAAATTGTTTAACGACACTCTAAATTTCCACATTAACATCTGCTGCCCTACAAAAACGATCAATGTTTGCGCACAAATTAAAAAAAAACAACTGGATCACAACGGGTATTTTAGTTTCTAGAGAGAAACTAAAATTCTTCTCCGAAGTTTATAAAAATACTTCAAGCGAACAATTCAAAATTTGTTTCAAAAATTATAAAAAAATATACAGGAAAGTGATCCAAGCCGCAAAAGCATATGATGTCTCAAAATCCATTCTCTCTTCCAAAAACGTTTCAAAAACAATTTGGGGCATCATTAACAATAAAACAAAAGCTCACAAAGAAACTAAAATTAAAATTGGGGATAGGCTTGTGGAGGATGAAACAGAGATTGCCAATCAGTTCAATGGATTTTTCGCATCCGTTGCTGGTGGGCAGGGTCCACGGCCATCTGAACCCCAAGTACGCCCCTCGCGAAGACAGAGCCCCACATCGTCAATGGCGTTGGCTCCTGTCGTTGAGGATGAGCTTCACCGAATTATTCAGCAGCTCCCAGCCAAAAAATCAAATGACCTCAATCTAACGTCCCCGTGGCTCATAAAAAAATGCTGCAAGCATTTAGTGAGACCTTTAACTCAATTGGTAAACTATTCATTCCAAACAGGAGTGTTCCCCTCTCTCCTGAAAATTGCTAAAGTGGTACCAATTTTCAAGAAGGACGACCCAACTTCAATCACTAACTACCGGCCTGTCTCAATTTTACCAGTGCTGAGCAAAATTTTTGAAAAGCTTTTTCTTATAAGAATGCTTCGGTTTTTGGACAAATGCAATCAGCTCTCAAGTGATCAATTTGGAT
Organism: Homalodisca vitripennis; assembly: GCF_021130785.1. Taxonomy (NCBI): domain Eukaryota; kingdom Metazoa; phylum Arthropoda; class Insecta; order Hemiptera; family Cicadellidae; genus Homalodisca; species Homalodisca vitripennis. Next base: position 155,545,276 of record NC_060208.1, read on the forward strand.
TCAGGAAGGGCAAATCGACAACAGACGCAGTCGTGAGTCTTGTCGATATGATTGTAGAGGGGATTGAATGTCGTAACCACTCAATGAGTGTGTTCTTAGACCTATCCAAAGCATTCGACTGCGTTGACCACGGTACACTGCTTGACAAACTTGAGTCCCACGGTATTCGAGGTGTGCCTCTTAAATGGCTTAGTTCGTTTTTAACTCACAGATCCCAAGTTGTTCAGATATCTAGCAAGTCGTCCAAACAAATAGAACTGAGTTACGGAGTCCCACAGGGATCCATCCTCAGTCCTGTGCTTTTCCTGCTTTACGTCAATGATCTTAAATCATCGCTTCTACATGTAAAATTAGTGCAGTTTGCCGATGATACGACTCTCTTCTTCAATGCAACATCAAGTGAAGTGTTGGAACAACAGGCTTATGTTGATATCAACAACTGTGTCCAACAATCTCACAGCCTCAATCTTACAACAAACTCTTCAAAAACCAACGTTTTGAATTTTGCCTTGCGCACCGCAGGCAACCAGTGTGGGCCTGCCATTTTGTTAGATGACTCCACACTGGAAGAAGTCAGCTCTTCAAAATTCCTAGGAATGCACCTTGATCGAGGGCTGACATGGAATGAGCATATTGACTATGTTTGCGCCAAAGTCTGCTCTGGAATTTTTGTTCTGAGATCTTTAGCCAAATACTGCCCGAGTGAGGTACTGATTACGGCGTATTATGGACTGATTTACCCCCATCTGTCTTACGGCGTGGTCCTTTGGGGAGCTTGCGCAAACACACAGTTTTAAAGAGTATTCAGACTTCAAAAAAAAGCAATTCGAATAATCGCCAAAATCAAATTTAGAGAGTCGTGCAGGGAAGCTTTCAAGAAATTGCAGCTGTTGACTCTGCCGTGCCTCTACATTTTGGAAACAACTTTTTTTTGTATGAGTAAATGTGCCTTAACCAGAGGCCGAGACATACACATGTATGAGACACGTGGGAGTGCTAACTACCGAACTGGGAGACACAGAACGGTGGTTTATGAACGCCTGCCCTCGCAGGCGGGTGTTCATTTCCTCAACAGACTGCCCAATTCAATTAAAGTAGCCCCAACGCCTAAGGCGTTAAATACTCGCCTTAAACGCTTATTGGTGTCACAAGCATTCTATAATGCAGGTGAGTTTTTGGCATTCGACTGGGAGACCGCCCAATTAGAAGACTGATTCCGTTGTACTAAGTGGGTAGCATTGGCGATGGATGAAAGAGGCGTAACTGTAAAATTGTATGTGTGAGTGTGTATTGTTGTATGAGTGTTAGAAATTTAAAAAAACCCCATGACGTTTGCCATACAATGTAAATATTGTCTTCGCAATAAAAAAGATTTCATTTGATTTGATTTAGTATCTAAATAATAAAATGTGCGCAAATATCAAAACATGAGAAATCTAAATTCAACTAAGTGGTGTTGTAAATTATTGAACTTTTAACGTTTTTCGATTAGTATATTGAATGCTACTGACGAAGCGATAACCCTATGGAGGTAGAGCTTAACAAAGGATTAACTCAGAACAATGCATCTACTTGACAGAACCTGCTTTACTTTTGTTGTCGACGTTGCTGGTTTCCTCTATCACAACGGCACTGAAGTGTCTTGGTGCACGTTTTACAAACTTTAAACGGAAAACATTTAGGAATATTTTAGACCTCATCTTATCCAGAACTTATATTTTACAAAACTTGTACTCTATAACATATTTCATAAGTAATTAATACAAAACATAAATGTACAAAATTATATATAACACATAAGTACATTTTTTACTGCGTTAAAGTTTTACCAATTATAATTTATACAACGATTAAAAAAAACCCATACTCTCTAAGGTAATTTCATTTGCGTGCATCAAATTTTCATTTATGTATGCAATAATACGTGATAAATAAGAGTATACTATTCCTGAGAGTACATACATATTTTATAAAATAAAAATGAAGTTTGAAAAGGTTAAAGAATAATTATAGCTCGGTTCTTAATATAGATAATAAAACAAACAAAAAATTATCCATTCTTGTAAGTGTAAACGTAAAATAATTTTGGTTTTAGGCCATTGGATAGATTGTTTCTGTAACAGAGTTTTTTAGTCATTAGAGAACAGATAGGGTTAATCTTTTATCTACAGAAGCTTGTAATAAATCTGCAACCAAGTTCCTGGATCAAAGCGGACCCTTATATGCTGTGGCCTTAAAAATTCGAAAATATAACTAGTTATTTTTAAATGAGATGATCTACTCGATATATGAAATAAATGAAGTGAAGATAAAATTTATTAAACCATCGTATTTAAGTTAAGAAAAACAACCAAATTGTTCAATTGATCCAAGTGTAATAATGAAGATCATAAGCCAATATGTTTCGCTGTCAACGCAACAATTAGCTTGTTAGCAAGCGACATTAAAACTACGTTAATATAAGTAATATTAATATATTACGAACGATAAGCTAGATATTTTGTTAGTGATTGAAAAGTGGTTTCTAAATTTTAATAAAAAAACTTACACATTTAATTACTCTTTTATGTACGGTTTCATTTAGTTTTACTACAGAAAAGTAATTTTGTATGAATGCCATTTGGTAACAGATACAATTTATCCGAAACATTAGAGTTGTTTCCTCTTAAGATACGATAACTATAAGACAAATAAAATTCAATAAAAAATTTAATTGCACCTAAAATATCATTTGTAGTTAAGTTATTAGACTAAAATATTTTTACGGTATAGATTACAAATTTTGAAAATATTCTCCTAAAATTTAGTTCAAAGTTAATTCTTCGTCAGACACGTATTTAGGTGCTTAGCAATGACTTCAGATAAAAAAAAAACATATCCCAGATTTCGCTGTCTCTCTAAAAGACAGACATACTGGACTAGAGCTCCCAGCAGTTCTAGGGTATTGCTACCCCTTCTTAATACTGGTTTGTTTCATGTAATAATGTTTACCATAAGTCTTAAGGGCCATATGTGATAGATTTATGTGAAATATACCTATCACTTGGCTAAATAAAGAAAAATATGATATAATGAGCAGTATCTATAAACTGCTAAAAGTAGAGGAATAAATCTCTTCATGAAATAATCTCCTGGCATTTCTCTTTGCTCTGAGTTATTTTACAAGAGTTCTCTTTAAGCAACCAAAATAATAATTATTGTAAATTTATTGCGTACTCATTTTTAATTACAAGACACGTATACATTGAAGCATTGCTGTTTTTAAAATAACGTTTATAGAAATGGTTTTTGACTGATTATATTATAATATAATTGGTGGTGGAATATTGCATGAAAGTTATTAAGGTACATCAAAAACAGAATATGGAAATATTATCAAAGAGTTCACCAGCAAAATACAATATATGGCGTAACATACAGTGACAAATTATTCTATTGCAATTTATTAATAGTGAATCGACTTAACTGATAAAGTATCTCTTTCTGAACTGATGTATAATACGTATATTACGCAGGAATATTTTGCTCAGTTTATTATGGGAATTTATCTTATTTTAATACTTTCCGACGGAGTTTTATTGAAATGTATTTATTAAAACACTTCTTTTCCTTCGAATATTAAAATGAAACAAAAATACAGTTCCGTTATATGTAGTTTATTTATATACAAATATTAGGTTTCCTCCACGCTATGTCTTTGGAAGCATGGTAAGTATAAAAACTCAAATGTGTTTAAAAACTTCAAATGATTTATTTATATTTTGCACTGATAAATAAAGCCATAAATCCCCTACAATGATTTGAAGATGAAGTAATAAAACTTAAAAACATAAGTCACCTAAAATATGAAAAATAAATGGATTTCGGCTGAGTCAATTACCCGACTCTAAATAGGCCTAAAGTTTTTCTGTAATTTCTGGCATTCTACTTGTATATTTATTATTTAATAGTTCCTATCAATATTCAAAAGAATAATCAATAAGTTACTTTATATTTACGTGAAACCGAGTTAAAGGGATCAAATATATAAGTATTACGTACTTCCAGATTTTGCTTTAGTATATCGTAACGTCACTCAATCGGATCTAGTTTCGATACTTACTGTGTAAGTCAAATTAGTTACTGAGCCTATTAATGTTTCCCAAATATAGCTAATTAATCATAATTCGCCTTCATAATAGTTAGCTGTTTGTTAAAATATTTGTTTGAAGTACTATGGGGCTCCACTAATTGAAACATAATTACAAAAATGTTATAATTATGTGAACACTACATATGCCAGAACTAATACAACTTAATCGAAATATGAATCTGTGAGATGCTACTCATTACATTGTTTTAAGTTAAAGAACTTTGATTACACATAATGTACTAATTTATATACGTTGAATTATTGAGCATTATGTAATTATTGAATGCACAATGGAAATAACAATGAAAATAATAGAGTATATAATTTCTATCAAGGTAGATGTAAGGAATTCCTTAAATTTTCCCTCATCTTATAATGAAAGGCTTAACCCTCCAAGTAGCGGTCATTTTTTCCTGTAGTGGCAGCATGTTTTAAAGCCTCGTGCAAGGTTTTTTTTAAATTTATTAAAAATATAAATTAAAAGTAATATATATATAGAAGTATATTTTTTTGTGTTCAGAATTAAACAAATAATAATATTAGCATTTAAAATTGGCCTTGAAAAAATTGTTACTAAAATTTTTTTTCCATGAAATTCAAAATTGACATTTTTTTTTAAATTTGGGAGGGACCATACCTAGCAAACCAAGTTATCGTAAGAAAACTATAAAAGTGAGATAGCCATTTTGTGTCAAATTTATTCTAGTTTCAGAAAAACATAAGCATTATACAAATTTATGAAACTATAATAACGCTATATAACAAAAAGCAGCGATGCGCATAAATTGTGAAAAAAGGGTGTATATGTAAGAGTTTGCTAATAAAAGTTTTACTAATACAGTTTTACTTGAATACATGTAATATTGCATATTTTATTACTCAGAATGAAGTAAACTGTACAGCAGCAGTAAAATAAATTCCATAACTTTTTTTTGAAGAGTCTAAAAAAGTTTCATTTTGTCATTACTCAAAACTTTTGCGAAAAATTTTCAAAGAGCAAAGTATAAAATGTTTTTCAAAGCTTGTATTATATACAAATTTATAAATCTATGGTTTACATCTGATGGGAAATTTTATGTAGTTTTAGAAAACCATTAACTGTGTCTAAATATATTACATATATTTTGATTCCACAACTACATGTATTACTAAAATAACAGTATATAGCCTACGCGACTAACAATGACCCTGGAATGGTCCAAACAGTTATCATACATAACCAAAGAAATTACGGTAAATATATATTTGGTTGTGAAAATTGTTATTTCAGAACTAAAAGAGTGCCTAAAATAACGTTTAGTGAGTGAAAAACAATAACAAACTACGTGAAATGAATTTTAGCCAAGTCATTTTGCCATAGCCTACACAGATTCAATAATTCATCAAACATATTTCAGTAAAAAGAAATGTATTTATTCTAAAATATATTTATTTACACTACTGCAATATCTAACAACTCACCACACACTAAACACAACACTAAAACACAAATAAAACTTACTAATAAACACGAGTCGTCACAGAAACAAATCAGAACGGCAGCGACAACATGGCGGTCACAATAAACTGCATCGTTTTCTTTTACGTTCCAAACTACGAACTTGGTACGTTGCAACTACAATAAAAAGAGGAATAAAACTGTAGTATTCCTTAGGCTTTTTCTTCCCGAATCCAATGGTGCATGAATCAAATCGATACGTTGCCGGAATATACTGTAATGAGTGATTATAGAAGGGAATGTTTGATCGACAAAATTTTGACGAACAACATTAAAAGTTGGGAAATAACCGTCAAAATTTTGATGAACAACACTTAAAGCGTTAAAGGCTTTCATTATAAGAGTGAAAGAAAAAAAAAAAACAATAATATTCATACAATGAATCAAGAAACAACTTTTATGTACCTGCTCTTGTTTTAAAGGTATTGTCAACTTTTATATTTTATATTAACGATGAATAATTGTTGGCAGTGTTACTTTTTGGATATTTAAATTCGTTATATTTTATAATATATGTTATAAAACTATAGTAAATACTTAGCGATGATCTCACTATTTTTTATAAAAACAAATGATAAAAATTTACGCCAGGAAAAGCTCAAAAGTACATCTGGTAGCTACCAATATTATTAAATAGGTTTATTTGACGCTAGTGTTTTAGGAGACTTTTTGGTAAACTTTTATGGTTCATATTTTTTTGTAGAATTTTTTTAACCAAAAAAAGGCCCTGTGAATAAATTATTTGATACACAATTAAAAAAAAACAATCTTCGTAATATAAATTGTAAAACATATCAATAAAATAATACGGAATTAGTTATTTGGGTTGGTATAGTAAGCAAAAAGAGCTTTCTTCTTTGAGAAATGAACAAGTATGCCAAAGATTTTAAAGCCATTTTAAAGCAGTGTGTTATAGATATGAAACTCAGATATAAAAGCATCCAAAACCAGGTGAAGATTAATGACGTCAATCAGTATTTTGTCAATATTGGAAATCGAAATAAACCTAGAAATGAAGAAATTGGTTTATTCAAAACTCGTGAGACAATTAAATCGATGAAAGACAAACTTTTCAGCTGTTACGGAAGAAAATATCAAATCAGCAGTAAATGAAATAAAATCAATTGCAGTTGGTAGTAAAGATATATAAATGGAACTTATCATGGCCGTGAGTCCGTATGCCTTGGGTGGAATTACTTATCTTATTAATGAACTATCAAGGATCAGTGTGATCCCGCAGAGGTAATAATAATACGTTCAGCATTGACGGTCTTCATCTTATACAATTTGAATAGTCATATATTCTTAGAGGGTAGTAGAATAAATAAACAAAATTATTGTATGAAATTAATAAAATAAATAAAGATACATACCTAATAGTCATAACCTTTAGGTTGTAAATTTTTACAAGCGAACATGTTGTATTTGCACGAACCTCAAGAATTTGTACAGGAGGAGAAACTACGAATTATTTGAAAATTATCACATAAAATTTATAAATATCGTTGTTATTTAACATAAATAATATATACATGTGATATATAGTTTATTGCGTGGATTAAAATTTAATAAGTGTTATGAATTAAAAAAAATATATATTGCTAAAAATCAATCTATACTCCTTGTGATATGTTATAACGTTGAACTAAGACATAAGAAATTAATGTAAGAGCTTTTATAGCTACTTTCCAATTGGTAAATAAATCCCTTCATAAAAAAGTTCAAGTAATAAATTTAATTTAGTAAAATGGTTTTATTGTACTTAAACAATTACTTGTAATTTTTGAGAGAGCACTCTAAGTAACCATATGTTTACTTGCATTAACAGAGCACTGTATCCTTTTATTTACTAAAGGTATGTTAAGAGTATACCTACTTTCAGTAATTCACTTTAGTTTTATTCCAAAATATCGGATGAAACACTAAGAAACCTTCTTAATCTGAAGTTAGACAAAGAGGCAATCTGCTATTAATTCGAAACGGATTGCCTGGCTAACGCCTGACTGAAATATTCATGAATACTCGACATTATGAAGGAAATGGACGCAGAAAGCTGTGTTAGGAATACTGATTTAGAATCACTTAGTTGTGTGTCTGCTTCTTCGAATCTCCCGACCTTTCTGCAAACGAGAAAGTTTCAGATACATTGTAATTTTTAACAACTAAATAAACTGAAATAAATATACTTCAACCGATGGGTGGGATGTAAAATGTACACGATTAAATTATGTCCAAATGTTTTTAGGGTTTTATTGTAGATAAATATTCCTTTGCTAGTAAAAACGTATCAAATATAAGAATATTATATTTTTAATTTAATTATCGAACAAAATATTTGAACTGTATGATTTAATATAACCTACCTCATAGTTTACAACAACGTAATGTCATCGGTACGCTGTTAATTGCTATCGTATTCAATTTAACCAAAAATATTTATAAATTTGTTTGAAGAGCCAGGCCCAACTCATTTGGAAGCCTTTTTTCATTTACTCTATTTTAAAAGCTACAAAGCTAAGAAATCACGCTTTTACTTTTCCAGACAAATCTTAAATAGAAAACCGTAAATTAGATTTACCGCCTGTGATAACGCAAAATAAATCTGAAAAGATAATTTATACTACAATTTTTGATGAGGAGATAAAAGAGACAGAAATGCAAAATGATAAGATGTGATGGCAATTAAAACTAATGCGGTTTTGCACATTTTGCACCAAGAAGTAGTTTATATTTTTAAACCTGAAATTAAAATTCAGTAATTGGCATTTTTAAACTCATTTTGGCTACGCACCTTTTGTGTAACACTCTGGCTTTTCTTGTACAAGACAGATTCTTCATTAAAACACAATATTGCAGGTGAAAAATAATTTTAAAAAATCATAATGGTGGTGGCTTTAGTATATATTGTATTCGATTGTTACTCCGTTATGTCTCGTTACAATTTAGCAATATCTAAAACATTTATTAATATTTAAAGATGAAAACTGTAAGGAATAAACATGTGGTATGTTTAATGAAACCAAACAATGTTTTTTTTTTAAATAATGAAAGGTGGTTAAGATATAGAAAATAAAACTCCCATTTACTATTAAGCGAAATTAAAATATAAGTAAGACTTGCATTATAAATTTATAAAAATATGATTTTGATATTTTTTTTAAATCACTGTGATGTTCTATTGGAAACATAAAACATTTTACAATTAAAACTAAAATTTTGTTTTATTTGGTAACTTTTTAGAATAGAAATTAGATGTCAGATATGGCAATCTACTTAAATTTTAAATTTAAAACTTACCTAACTGAAAATACGAATAACTATAATATGCAATGATTTTAGTGCAAAATATTTTTCTAAGCTTTGAGCAGTCTATATCTACGTTTAACTAAATTTTGATCAGATGTGTTTGCTTCTAAAAATCTTCTACTAAACTATGCTGATTTTAGAAGGTGATTCTGGTAGTTTACACTCAATTTCCTACTCATTTAAACTCAATGTGCAGCTTTAGTGTAAATCGATATTTAATTGGACAGCTGTAATGTGTTTATACCAATATTTAATTTATTGAATTTTGTATATTAAAAACATTCATACATTATCGTAAACAAATAAGTAGTATGTATGCTATTCCTTGAGTACCGCAGTATAAGATCTTTTTCTTTATCATACCTTAAATGACACTAGTTTATAGATTGAAACTCAGGTGCCTAGACTATTAAAAAAACTATAGTTTATGTAATGTACGAGTTATTTAAAATATATAGCTTGTAAGAATGTAGTATTGATGTGATCGATTAAGGAAAGCCAAATGTTTAATAAAGTTCATGGAAAATATGGGTTATTATGAAAAAAAAAACATTTTTCAGAACAAGACAAAAATATACAGTTAAATAAGAGCCTTCCGTAGGATTCGCCAGAGTTAAAGAGAGCTGGAATTGGATTACCCCCAGGAATACAAAAGAAGCTGTCAGTAAGAAGCTGTAGGTACAGATTTATCTTTAGCGAAGAAAAAAGGAAGAAGTGTTTTGTCTTTCAACTGTACTGGAAAATAATTAAATTTCAGCTTCTAATTTTCTGTAAACGACTCTTTTATGTATAAGTGTATAATAAACTTTCGGTTTTCAACTTTGGAATAAGGGAAATCGCATTAGATGGAAATAAAACGTAATTGCTATTTTATTTTAGGATTGCGTTCATCTGGGCATGTGACCTTTTGCCTATAAATGTCTGATTCGATTAGTGTACGAGAATGTTTGGATTTATTTTATTACATAACCTATTTCATTACAATTCATAATATATTTTACGAATGATTTAATATAACAAATATTATACGAGTATTCTAACACTATATTACGGTTAAAGGAAAAATAATGGTTCGTTCATGATGTGCTGGCTTTTTCATTTAGACCTCGTGTAATATTTCATATTATTATTAAAGTAACATTAGATCAACAATTTAGTCCTTAATTCATATTGTAACGTACATTACTATTTGATTTTATATACATTTAGAATCAGTAATGCATTTAATATTGCATTTCAAAAACCTAAGTTCAACTCTTTATATATGATAGTATTAATATTAAAATCGTGCATAATGATTAATTTTATAACGTTTTATTTTCTAAAAAAATTAATTTAGATTTTCAAACTTATTTTCTATTTTCGGCTGTGAACTGCATTGTAAACTTACAGTTTAGATCCAAATCGCCTTCTACTCTCAGGTAGTGTAGGTGTATAATATGTCGAAACGATGCTACGTTAATTTTATATCGTATAACTACACACACACACACACACACACACACACACACACACACACACACACACACACACACACACACACACACACACACACACACACACACACACACAACACACACACACACACACATATATTGGGGTAGAAATTAAATATCAGAATGTTTAGAATTTTTAGAAAATTTTAGCTATATAATTTCTATTTTAAAAGATACAAAAAACTAATTTTAAAACAATATATTATTAGTTGAACTCCTCATATATATATATATATATATATATATATATATATATATATATATATTTCAAATTACTAAAATAATTTGAATTTATTTTATACGCTAATAGTTTTAATACAATTATAAGTAATGTTGCAAACTCTACCAGGTTCAAAATGAAGCATTATGTTGCACGAATATTGTACTTTGTCTACGCGTGTATATCATAGCATAACATTTCATTATAATAAAGAATGGGGATAGCTGAAAATTTACTTATCTAAAAAACCACGTTAGCTTATGGATGATAAACTATTCAATCGGAAGTGTAAGGATTCATTTTCGCTATTATACTATATATACAGACTTGTTTCCGGGAATCACACTACGATATGTATATTCCATCCCAGCCTTCTCGCTTGGAAATTTCCATTCGATAATTTTTAAATTTTAATTAGAATTTTACTACCTTAAAAAACGATTAAAAAAAAATATTTTTACATGATTGAGTTACATTGACTGATGACTGGTTTTGGCTGGCGATAGTGAGTCTACGGCCGAAAGCGTTGTATAAGCATAAAACCTAGTGTTTCGCGAAATATACCAATTTCCAGTTTTTTTTTTCGATTATCAGTCTGAGTAGTTTTGGAGGGGGTAGAAATAGAGGAGGGTTTATACCTAATCATACCGAATAGCGTGGGTAACGATTACTTATGAATCATTACCCGATGCCTTACCCAGCGAATGGGAATGGGCAATTTCTTAACTCTTGGAATTATATACGAATGCAAATTATTGATTCCTTTGAGACGTTGACAGGGACGGAATAAAAATGTACTAACATTAAAGCTCGACTTTATCTGAGTTGAAAATTAAGATATCTAAATAGTAGGTTCGAATACTAGTTTACTAATGGTTTGGTTTCATGTTTATAAGATTACTTATTACTTAGCAATACTTGTGATTTTTGCAGTCACCCACCGCTTTACACAGATACGTACTGGTGACACCTAGGCTACTACTGTATACTGTGCCGGACTAATAGACCAGATATCTTCTGCGTGCATCGAAGAGGAAATTAAGCAAACACTACATCAAAGAAGTAGTAATGAATGTCCAATTATTAGAAACACATTTTCCGTTATAAAATTTTACAAAACGATTGTATGTCACAGCTTGTAAGTTCAAACATATAGCCGTTTTATATTTTTATCACATGTCAATATTATTAAAAGTGATTCAATATATTTATTACACAGTCCAAGCATTACAGAACTTTAAAAAATAACTCAAAACTGTCTTAAAGCCATCGCATATATTCGGCCACAATTACCAGTTTAAGCCAACATTACATAGTTGTTTACTCTACCTGAGTACGAAACCCAGTTTCTTTCCTTAATTTTTAATAATAAAAACTTGGATATTATTTCGGAACACAAAGGAATATTACATATAATTAAGTACGAAAACAGTGATCCTCAGTTCATGAAAACGATACGTCTTCACCAAGGTACTTTCAGCGTTTCTCACAAAGGGATAATATGTTTCTGTCTCCAGTCACTGACATCATATATTATACTCGCTGATGTGAAATAAGATTTATCTTATATTTCACCGTGTATTCCGTTTTCTTGGTCTCAACCTTTTAGTTATACCAACTTATTGAGTAATTGAGTTATACCAGATAAAGTAATTGTTCTATTGTTTATAAACATATTCTAATATTTCCAATATTAGACTACTTAAATACATGGAAATACTAATCATAAAATTAAATATATTAATAAACGTAACAGAGCATTTATAATGTTATAGTTATAATATAAGGATATGAATGCTATAGTTAAGTCAGTTAATGCATAAATTCCTTTTATTGCTTTTTTATGATTCGTTAAAAACAATAGTTACATAAATATGTTCTCTCTCTTTCTCACTCTGTCTAATTTTGAGCAACACAATGCTACAGACAATGTGAATGAGATAAACCACAACAAAGTGCTGCAGTATTACTCGAGATTAATCACAAACACATCACACCTAGTATTTGTGTTTCATCTTTTAATCTATATAATACCATGCATTCTAATAGTAAATCACACGACCGCTTATACAGCATGTACACTCCTAATCTTCCCCTATATATAAGGACACAAGTAAAAAAAAGTTAGCTCAATTCAATCAAACCGTTTCTGACCAAATCTACCTTCATTCACTCCAAAACTTAATACTAATTGCATTCTCAAACTTGTTTTCCCGTATGTTAATTTAAATTCAAGACAAAACTCCTTTAAAATTAAGGAGCTACTATTGAAAAGCAGATGCCTGCCTCATAACAATATGTTTCCTCGACTATTCGAAAAGGATTTTGTAACTAGTCAAAAGTATACACCCCTAATATGGCTTGGGTACATTGATGACATTTTTCTAATTTTAAACCACGATTAACAATTAAATAACTATCTTTTCAATCTCGATAAATATTTAATTTAAAATTTACACAGTCTATCCCACCAAGTTGAGCGAATATCGTAAATTAATGCAATATTTGGTTTTAAACAACCAACTACTATCTAATAAATAAAAATCAATCTCCAAATCTCTATGAATAAGAAAACAAATAACTGTAGTAATGACCGATTTTCATAACAATATAATTAGTATTTTTATTGGGATTTTTGAAGAGGGTAATCAAAAACATTTTCAAGGTAAACCAAATAAGATCTACTAAAATCAATTCCAGTGCCGTTAATTCTAATGATCAGCAATATATCACTTGACACTTTTTCGGCCTTTACATAATTAAAAACTCTCTGAATATGTCTTCTCCCATTCTCTAATCTTTGCCTGAGACTCGAGGTTTATTTTCTACGTCCCCTGAAAAAATCTTTAAAATTCTTTTAGTTTTAAAAACCATATTTCCTGATGTAAACAATTATATCAAAGCAAGTAAAGAAGTAATTACATCAAATTCAACCTGTCTAATCTCTTTAACAAGCGTAAATGCGGCATTTGTACGATTTTAGTTAATTATAAATAAGTTTAATGTAGTACAATGGAAATAGAATATCCCATTAAAGATAACATTGATAGTGACAAAAAACGTAACTTACAAACTAACCCGTACATTCTGTCACATATTCAATATCGGCTAATAAATCATCTCATTAACAGTAAAAATTATACTTGTCTGTTATTAAAAACCCAAATTCTGGGAGACAATGATCGGCACACGAAAATCAAACATAATCAAAATAAACTAGAAAATTGCTTCAACCTAAAAGTAATTTACCACTTAGATCTAAATCCAAGCTTAATACCAATCTGATTATTTTAATAAACGCTAAATCGCTCATGTATTAAAATAAAAATCAAGAAATCTAAATGGCCTTATTTTTAAGACATTCGCCTATTTTTTCTTAGTGCTGCATTGATCTTGTAAACAAGTGTAGCTCTCCCTACTGATATAGTACACTTACTCTAATAAATTCTTTCGGACATATACAAATGTGGAATAAGTTACACACTGGTTTAGTTATGGATTTTCTATTACCTCAAATTCATACATTTATTACTCATTGATATTAAAACAAGAGTTTTCATTTTATATTTAATAATTATCAAATTAGATTTTATAAAATTTTACGTTATACTGGATTTAAATTTCTAGAATGGCAAGGAGACGTAATATTTTGCTTTATTTCATAGCAGAATCGTAAGATATCTACCCAAAACTACGCACATACATATATCCTCTTAATTTTATTAATACAACACAAAAGTTTGTTAATAATGATGTTATGATGACTTTATATTTGTATGTTGAGTGTTTTTAAAATTCATAATCCATCAACAAACCTTTTGGTTACATTTAGACAAATTTTGGCATTGAAGTTCCTCATAGATAAAATAAAATGGATAAATCATATTCATATCCACCAACGTTTTATGTAAAATTTATTCGAGAACGTTTTATTTTAATTATTGAAGTAACACCATCCGTGGTTTCCTGTAAATAGTTTGGGATTGCAGTATTATCTGGAATTTTCACATCCGGCAGCATTTATTAATGAAGATCTTTATGATTATTTGTAGTAACTAAAATTAGTATCATTGGGCGGACGGCATATAGTAGCTGCAGGAACAAAAATAGAGGGACCGTAAACTAATAAGACTCAATGAACTACTCGATCACTGACAATACATTTAGGAAGCAAACGAGCGCACTGTAACCATAACCATTGTAAATGGAATCGCAAGGCAAAGCACTACACGCAGTATACAATTTATTATGACAGAAATCTATCGAGGTTGTAATATATGCATTCTGCATTGAAAAGCGTTATGATACTGGCTATGTATATGCCTATGTAAGTAACTCCAGAGTTGAACCAACCAACATAATAGGATGATATAGCGAACATGCATTGTAAAACAAAGTGTACCGTGTAAAGTTTATATAATACCATACCTTGGACGAAATAACAACAAGCAAGATCAACGATCTGAGGGACCCTAAAAATAGAAATTTATTAAATAAAAAAAGTTACATGACTATCACTTGTGACAGGATTTTTCTTTTAAAAGAATTCAACTATAGTGTTATATAGATTCAATATAAAGTTACACCCAAATCCACTGGTAACTGGTTGTGAACACACGATAAAATTTTAAAACGACATATCAGAATAGTGCAACAAATAATAATTATTTAAAGCAATACAAAACTATTTTACTTCAAAGTAAAACAGAATATAACATTCTATCTTCTGATATAAGTGAGTAACTTTCTTGGTATAATTAAATATTCATTGCCCAAGAATGTTGCAATTGCCTTTGCATTGCTAATGGACTCAGATATCAGACATAAAAGCAACAAACTAAATATTCATGAGGCTTTCCTTTCGTATTGTTTGCATGGTACGATTTGGAAGTATTTTCCTTTGAATGTTTTAGCGATAATGTGGGTTGATATTTTACACTTTTAAACCTGTTTTTACAAATTATTGAGTAAAGTTCGACAATTATGGAAGTTTAATTTTGTAAATATTGTTTTGTAATATACAAATAGAATATTCTTAATTAGAATCAATGGGGGATAATTTATAGTACACGTTCTCTCACAAAATAAGGACGAATGAATTTGTCTGCAATAAAGGCAGACACGACATATCTGAAGAAATACTTTAATGTGTGATATCGATTATCCTGTTGACGATGCATCTTTTATGGATTGTAGTTTTAGAAACAAATTTCGTCCTCATGTCGATATGGGTAGAAATTCTCAGAGTCCAAGGAGTGTGAGATGTTTATGAGTCACCAGAGGCTCCTTCACAAGGTTATTTGCCTGCTCCAAATGGCCTTCAAGTGATTTACATTAAGATCTATACTGACTACTGCACATTGTATATGCGTGATAAACGGTTGGAGTGGCTAATGGTAAGTACAGTCATTTTTAAATAATTCTATACAGTTTTAGGAAGTGACTAGCGAGTGAGTGCTACTCACAATATTAAATAAATAATATATAGGATGTTCACAAAGGATGTAACAAACAAAAACTTCATAAATAACATAGATCAAGACATATCTTGATTAACCGCTAGCCGCCATTACGTATATGTATAACATAATTATTATCTCTAAAATATAATTGAAGATAATAACTAACTTATTTTAGTATTTGACCCATGTACTGGATACACCAATACTTAAGCTTCAAATACCAAATTTAGCACTTTATTTTAAATACATAATGGAAATAATTGTGTAATTTTCTGTAATTTAAAAAATGGTACTTGATGTCCAATAAAAAAAATACCAGTAGAGTTATAAAGAGTATATTATTAAGAAAAGTTTTAATAATATTCAAAGATACTTGTTTCAGCGAACTCCGTCAATAAATAAGCGAGTACGATCACTTTCATAGTAGGGTTGCACAAGTCGTCAACATAAAAAAAATTGTCTTTCATAGGCATCACTAATTCTACATAGGTTATACAAATGTTACAAGATAACAACCATCTTTAAATTTGTATAACATTTCCAATGGACTTTTTCAGATAAATACGTCTAAGAGTAAGCAAACACGACTACTTTATATAAACGGTTTGAAATGACTGGAAGAAACAAAAACTCATATCTCTCAACAATTACATGTACACGTATGAAGCTTACGTCTTGTGCAGGCGTATCTTTAAATTGGTCGTTCTCGATAATATTTTTACGGATATCATTGAAAATTACCCTTTAAATTTTTATAACAATTTTAAAATAATTGACATCAAGTAATTTTATGCACTTATACGAGTACTATTGTTGTTTACTTGTCTTAAACAATTTTCAAGTCACCATTTTCATAATTTTAAAGAAAATAATACAAATTATTTCGTTTAATTTTCGTTTGCACTTATTAATACTTAGAGATTTTCTTAAATAAAATAAAAACGTTTTCTAGCGTTTAAACGACACATTTCTCCATCTATTTTTATAAAAATTTTATTTTCGTTTGGAGTAATGCGTTTTATGGAACCTCTGAGACATCTTTTTGTGAACACATTGTTAATGTAGAAATGAACATGTCCATATGTATATGAGTGTAGCTAAAATTCTGTTATATATTTCAACCCACAGAACATTTTTTTTTCTATATAATTTAAAATTATATAGAAAAAAATGTTCTGTGGGTTGAAATATATAAGATAAATATATATCTTAAGATAAACTTTTTTAAGCTCTCATTATTATGGCACCATTTTTATACTATTAGATTTTGTGTGATTACAGGAACCTGTATATTTAAAGAAATTGTTTTTAAATGTTGAAAATATTTTTATTTTTAAAACTTTTAAAATCAAGCATGTTATTTATTCAAACCTTTTAAAATTCTCAATATGCGTCACAATTTCGGGTTTCAAGTTTACAAGCTTTAAAAATGAATTTTAAATTAAAATGTTTTAATTTAAAATCATATACAGTCAGATGTATGAAGTAATAATTTTGTTTAATACACAGAGAGTTGCAATTTATTCTTGATTTAAAGAACAGAATATATAACTAAAAATATGTTAACTTCTATATTTTAGAATTTGAGACTCTTTGTTCAATTCTCAGATAAATTTATTTGCCTATTAATAGCTTATTTTAGAGAATGTTTAGTTCATTAGAAAGGTAAAAATAAATTATATTTTTAATATTAATCGGATGTCAGGTGATATTTGTTCACTTGTGTGACAGTATTCATATACAAATTAGGAGCACGCTATTCTACGTGTTGCGTTGGAGGATTTGTTGAGATGCTACGTAAATTTTTAGTTCAATACGGTTTTGACATACATAACCATAAATAACCATACAAGTCATACAATCAAAATCAATTATGAAGATGGACCTCAATAACTCGGTTTAAATACCATAGTTGAATATGCTCTATGATTCATTCTTATTTATATAGAAATTAAGATTTATGATACATTTAAAGCCTATATATTAAAAATATATATTGTTACATGTCGTATTCACATTTTTATCTTTAAATTATGTTTTTTATCAGTGCAAAAATCATAAAAGACTACAAGGCAAATAAGTTTTTAATAATGTTATACGCTGTATGAACGTTATGAACATGTGTTTAATAAGCAAATTCTCTTATTAGTGTAATGATTCTCCTTGCCATCATAGTTAGCTATAACTAAGCACCATAATAAAAATCAAATAATTGTATATATAATTTTTTTTTTTTCAAGATATCGTAAATATAAAGACAGACAGACATGTACAAATAAATCTTGCGTAGCACCTCAAAACATAGGCAGTTAAAGATCGGCCAATAAATGGTGTTATGTTTATTTTACCCGGTACAGGGTGAAAATTATAATTTTCACCCTTGTTGGAATATCAAAACATGAAATTAATTGGTGTTCAAAAGGTCTCAGGTAGCACCAGTAAAATTCAAAGGTGTTGATTTACCAGCAGCTGGTGCGAATGGTGACTGATTGAGCTTCTACTTGTAATCCTCCCTCGTCAGCGAAATGACACGACCTGTTCGATCTGATGAGTTCCATTGTTTTGTGGGTGAAACAATTATTAAAGCTGACTTGTCTCTCTAAATAGTGACATATAAATGCTATATATTCTCTAATTCAACAAATATTGCTCATTATATGTTTAAAAATCCGTACACTGTTATTTCCCTTACTGTTATTACCCTTTGTTAAAAATTTAAATATAAAGTAAACCAAATTATCTATTTATTTTTTACTTTGAAACTTTTGTATTTATCATATGTATCTTATCTTTTATTTTGATACATTATCAACTTAAAATTAAAGACACGTTTAAAACGTATAACTAAAATCCAAGCCAAACAAATAAATGTATAAGTAAAGTAGTAATAATCTAAGAAGCACTATAAATATATTAACTTTACAATTTGTACGTGAAAGATTGTGTTGGTGGCTATTTAAATAACTACAAACAATAGTGGTAGTTTTAGGAATGTTTACCAAAATGTTATACAGTATTTTATTTTTATTGTAACTTGTATATAACTGATTATTTATATATACATTAAGAATATTTATTAATTGACCTCCTTTATATGGTACACAATCAGATTAGCTTTGTACCATTTGTACCAAATCTTCAATTAAATTTCTTATTTTAGATTTAGTATAGTCACAAACCATTGTATAGGCTACAATAAAAAAAATACCCTGTGTAAAGAAAGATATTTAAGAAACTGATACGAGTCTACTTTATATGCATACATACTTATATTAGTAAAATATTTAGTTTAATTTATTGAGAAAGAAAATCGTATGTTTAAATTTTCAAAGTCAAACTACTAACTTAACAAAATGTCTACATTGTAATCTGCAACTTGTGTCCAATTTCAGAAAGTGGGATAAACGGAAAATCAACTGTAGATAAATGTAACATTCCTTATAAAATTAATCCTTCTCACGTTAGTACCGATATGTGCAGATAACTCGGTTGCAACACCGTAATGTAAGATCGTGTTTAAAATATCACAGTGCACTCAATTGTGCACATCATAAGACAACGACATCATCGCTTCAGCTAGATTTACAATGAATATTTACAAGGTTTCTTTAATATATAAAAGGAAAAAATAGATAATTTATGCATTATATTTGCTAAATTTTTTGATCCCTCATATGTAAATGAGCTCAGATATTACGAGCCAAGTGCGTGACAGCGACATATTTCAGACGCTGCGCTAAGAAGTATATGAACTGGAGCCAAAGTCAACATTAATATTGAATCAATCTTCCCACCATAGCTATGGTAACATTTTTATACTTTAGAAAATCTTATCATCTACGGTGAGATATGACTGAGATAATTTCGGATTCAGGAGAGCTCTTTTTTCTATAATTCTATGGAATTTATGAGGAAATATCTGAAAACGATTTTTCTACTTAAAAATAAAAAAAACATAAAAAAAGAAAAGACCTACCGATTATTTCTGTGACCCTACTAGTTATATGAAATTATATAATTGCATATATTATTGGTATGTACTTATCGAAATACAGTTGTATTAATGATTTAATTTCTTTTCTACTCCTGACTATGCGGTCGTCATGCCTAAACAATAATTTTAAATGGTCCTTTGAGTTTAAAAAGATCTCAATTCCTAGTGCGAATAGTTATCACAATTTTCATTGTAACAAATTAATATAATAATACATGAAGACTATAATATATTGAGTTATAGATAAGAATTGCTCTAAGGCTTGAAACTTCCGAAGATAAGTTTTATTACTTTAGAAGTTTAGCAATAAAGGGAGTCTGAACTAGTCGTTGTCAATGCTTTACCAGCTCTGGTTCCTTAGAGATAGAATTCTGTAATTCAGGCTAAACACATTATTGTTAACCAGGAAAACATTATACTTCAATAAATACGCGTCTTCGTACTTTTTAAATGGGTATTAAAGACTTCTGAAGTAAGCGATAATTTACTTTAAGATTATTTCAATCTACTGATAGAATAATTTAACTTTCCGATTGAATATTAATTTTTAACCGTGAAGTCAGAGAAAATAGGTACTAAATTCGTACAGTCTGTCACAGAAGCTAATAAGGTCCGAGAATACTGTGTACTGCAAGATGAACGTAAATTTTTAAGTTCATTTGATGTAATTTGAGCAAACAAGGAAGACAAATGCTATTGTGCAGACGTGTAATATTTACAAGTATTGTGAATGTGAGAAAAGTTCTAGAAGCTTTCTCAAACCTTCGTTGAAGATGATATGTTTTCTTCAACGTCATTACAAACTATGATTTTAAATTACCAAGTACCACATGTTGACTTGTCATTCTCGACCACTGGGATTAATTTTTGTTAACTACTACAGAATTTTAAACGAAACATATTGTAAGGAAATTAATTATTCGGAAACACAGATAAACCTGACAGCTCAATTTAAAAATTAATTGATCCAAAAGAAAAGTTCTGGATTCACTTCTTGATATTTAAACTCTATTTACACTTACATTTTCTAACTCAGATTAATGAAATTAATTTAATAAGACAACACAACAATAAATGGATTAATGTACAGTCAAAACCAAATCATATATGATTTTGTTTTAATATTTTTTACTTTCAAAACTTTAATTTTTTTTCATTTGACAATCAATTTTACGTTATTTAATATATAATATTCAATATTAATACAAGATTATAATCAGGAAACAAACGAAAAGCATCCAGAGATAATGAAATAAATACTTTTAAATATTTGAAAGAACATTTATAGGAATGAAATGAACTTCAATGATGGTATTAAAATACAGTCTAAATTAAAGATTTTGATGAGTACTTGAATTAATATTTTCATGAGATGAAGTTAATTTGTTAACATCTGTGGATTTTTATCAAACTTTGCCGTGTTTCTCTATGGTATAGTGAGGTTATGATGAAGGCTGACTTTAACTTGAAATTTTTACTAACGGTTGACTTACGTTTTCCTAACAAAAGCTCTCAAAATTAGTAACGTATCACTACACCACCTGCATTTACGTAGAATTTTCAATTTATCGCTGCAAATTATCTGCACTGTGTCAGATAATTACATAACGCAAAATGTAAAACCATTAATTTAGAAAGTGTTTTGTCAATTTTATTTGTGCTACATCTATTCGCCGAGTTTTTAGTCAATGATTACTTCCATCTCTGTAAAAGGATTCTCAAAGTACGTTAAAACTATTACTTTATAATAATATTTTCACATATTATTAACGATATATTTGGTGTGTTTTATATGACTATTCATTTAGTTTATTTATATAAAAATAAAAAGTATTAAAATAAAATGAAAATTCTATCAACAACTTAAACATATGTGCTTTAATTTATTATATAATCGATTTTGTAAGATGAAACTGAATTGCTAGTACTACGGCAAATTTAATCGTATACAAAATAATAGCTTTTTAAAGAATATATTTAATTAAAAAATTTTGAAGATATCGTAACATATAAATTTATTATAGTTCTAAAACAGACAGTTATCTTAATACCCTGAACACGATTCAGTCGCGTAAAACTCTGCAGTAGTAAGCGCGATTTGATGGCAAACTTGGCTGAAGTTCCGTTTTCTTTATCGCTTGGAAAGATCAAAGTGATAATGTAGACATTTCCCTGAATTCTAACAGCTTTACAGTCTAGATCCAGTGTATATTTATTACTTATTTTATACATATAACTGTAAGTTTTAGTACAAACTTTTAAAACTATTGTTCACCTTGAACACGAAAACTTCACCGAAGAAAACAGGCGAATACGACTAATTTAAACTATTTTTAGGTACATAACATTTTAAAATTATTTCCAAAATTACATATGTCATATACAATACATAACTTTATTCCAGATATTAATCTTGTCATCATTATCACATTCCTAAAGAATGCAAGAGCTGAGTGCTATACCTTTTTCAGGTATGTGTGTTTAGATCACGGTGTGGCATATGTTGTACACAAAAATACTCATTGCCAATTTTATTTTTGTATTGATCGAAATTCACAAGTATGTGGAAATTGGAATTCTAACTGGTACTGGTCATAAATAAATATATATTTAATAAACAGACTGGTTTTTATATTCGTCTTAATCAGTCCATTGAACAAAATTTAAAATAATGGTTTAAAAGTTTACCTTCCTAAAAGATTTATTTTATGTTAATTTTAATTTCAATATAAAATATTTTAAATGGAATAAATACGGTTTTTCTTATGTCGATTTTCCAGGTATTAAATTCTTTCGTAAATTCATCTATTAAAGTGTTCTTTTACAGCATCCCTTTTGTGTTGTGCTGCCTTTAGAAATTACCAATTTGCTCATAAATTACATTCTAAAAGGGTAAAACATTATATGTAACATGATGAAATAGATTAAAATATATTTGCTAATAATATTATTGGACACTAAAAATAGGACACTATATATAATGTACAACATCTCAATATTACCGATTAGTTGTTGATTAATGTAACTAAAACTCTTCCAACACATATGAGATATTTTACAGTTTAAGGTTGCATAGGAAATAAAAAATAAACCGTTGCCATGGTTTGAAATAAAAATATTACATAATATTATAGGCTTCTGAGACAATAAATATTGGCCTCTAAGAATGTAAAGAATGTAATTAAATCTTGTATTTGACAAAAAGAAATCAAGTTATCACTTCTTCGAGGACAGTTCTGCAATAATAATTAAATTAAATACAGTAACGAAAAATATGTGTCTTGAGAAAGAAGAATTACTTTCCAAGTAGAAGGTGGCGTAAACTGAACACGTGATGTGGTTTTGTATTGGCTTCGTTGTGTAAAAACTGACGCCATCGTTGTCATGCCCCACGTTTTAAGTCTGGTTTCCTTCTTAAACCTTGGGTTTTTCTTTTGAACTGTTCCGTTTTATATAAATGCAGTAAAAATCAGTATTATTTCTTAACGGTTTAAATGTGTAAGATAAATGAAAAACGTTTTCAAAATTAAATAGTTTATACATCATTCATGAAAGAAATTAAAAAAAACAATGCTTATAGGGATTAAAATTAATAGAAATAGCCCTACATATAAGTAAATCTATTCATAATTAGAATTAATTTAAAAGCAACTATCACATATTCTATTTACTATGGCCTACCTAAGTTTTTTTGAATCACAATTATTCCACTTTTTGCAAGAAACATTGGCAATTCTTGGTTTAAAAGTATTTTAACCCATTTATATTATTGTAAAGTTATATTTGAGATACAAAAATTGTTAAGTACTTACCATTTTTAACATCCTTTATGCTGTTCCTTTGAAAGTCTTATGACAATTATATTAAACTAGTTTCGAGTGAGGAATGAATACCTATACCAAACACACATATATATAAAAAACACCAAATATATATTTAACTGTGTTGAATTTGGATATTAGTAAAACTACCCAATTCATACCTCAATATGTCCTAATTGTATTAATGAAATTATCCTTAAAATGTTTTAAACACAAAAATACTTGGGTATACTTATTAATTTTTGCCTACTTCAATTACTTGTTACCCTGCAAAGTGTATTAGTTTGATTATCGTTTGTTTAGAACTATTATAAAATTAAATTAGTAATTACTTATATTACATTCCATGAACATTCAGCATATATGTATTATGCTATGCAACAGATTATTTATATTTAAACGGTTTTAGATAATTACTGTCTTAAACCTGTTCACGCCAAAATTTGTAATTTCGTAATGCCAATGGAACACTTAATTATACATGCCACATACCTCTTTGAGCTACTCTGGTTGAATACGCAATCAACGTTTTGAATAGCCTAAAGTGCTAAATGTGCTGAGTACAATGTCCATTAACAATGAAAAGGTAAAAGGTTATACATACTTACACAGAACAATTGAGACTGTTTATAATAGACATACATGTATGAACATTGTTTCTCATTACACTTTACAAAAATATATATGACTTAATAATAATGTCATAATATTAGAATAATAAATCAGTAATCTTTAATTAATTGTATAGAACAATATACGTCATTTTATTATTTATATAAACTGGTTTAAACTTAACATTGATTTGGTTTTTATACATAGAAATCAAATGACGTATTCTGCGATAAAACTTCAAGTAATAAATGACGTATATCAATAACTTAAATCAATGGCTTTAATATTTAATGACTACACTATACTCTTCGTTAGCAACCGACAACTTATTTAGCTTGTAATTGATTGCAAAAATAAGATATTTAAGGATGAAAAAACTTATTTTATCAAACAAAATATCGTCATAACTAATTTACATGCATAAAACAAATCCTCTTTAACTGAAGAAAGTGGTGAACAAAAAATAACGTAGCATAAGTAAAGAAAACAAATAATTTAGCAGGGATGTTGATTACAAAAATTAAAAATTAAAAAGAATTTACCTATTTTAGTACACAAAATAATGTAGTAACTAATGTACAAGCATAAATAAAATCCCTCGTTGACACGCATTGGATGGGACATATAAATTTTACAGTTTTTTCCTAATCATGGAAACTGACTAACTAAAACAAGGTGGGACATACGATACACCCACTTATCTCGTAACAGGAATTGCTGAGGTTATTTCCAAAATTATAAGTTTACAGTTCATTTTGTAGAGTATTTACACCCTCTGTTCCGTAAAAGCCATATACAAAAGAGATAATGTATCACTCTACTGATTGATAGGCGTTAGTGACACAGCCGAATATTACAACTGGAAGACTCAAATGTAGTACTGATCCATGCATATAAGGAACATTACAACTTAAGTATATTAAGTTTTATTTGAAAGCAGTGTTCAGTTATAAAGTATTCCATGATTCCATCGAGTCAACTAATGTTTTCATGTTACTATGTTATTTGATATACATGTTTTATTATTCATGTGCCAATCTCATAGTATTTTAATTAGTATATTAAAAAGTGCATTTAATATGCTATTATCTTGTTCAAATACTTAATGAAAGCCATTGTTAATTATTAGACATACGTAAAAGCATTATCGAAAAATCCCATGGACTGATATGAACTTTATACTATGTTGGTCAAGGGTTTGGTTTCAATAATTATGTAGACAGTTAGAATATTAAGATTTCCAGCTCCTAGAGTTATAGCCTTCACTGGCACTGAGCCAATTACATAATTATCAGACATTAAATTATTAATACGTTATATGACAAAAACGTACTTGTAATATATAAATAAAAATAATATATCACGTTGGGTGATAAATAAAAAGGCTATATTAATAGATTCCAAATAATTTTGTATCTTTTACTGTCGTATATATATTTCATTATAAGAAAGCACTAAGAAAAAGAATATTTATTATATATCCTAAAAATAAATATTACGTTGGTAAATCTGTGCTTATATACACGCTGTTTCGTAGAAGCTTTATCTGAAAATATA
This sequence comes from Homalodisca vitripennis, assembly GCF_021130785.1. Taxonomy (NCBI): domain Eukaryota; kingdom Metazoa; phylum Arthropoda; class Insecta; order Hemiptera; family Cicadellidae; genus Homalodisca; species Homalodisca vitripennis. Next base: position 155,571,374 of record NC_060208.1, read on the forward strand.
GCGATTAATAAGTCCAAGTTCTACACATTTGGATTTTCAATAAAAACTGTTTGCAAGAAATAATGGTCTGACATTTTAGTAACACATTGATTGTGTTTTAAACAAATATTATAAAATCACTTAAATCGAATTCATATTTTTAGTTATAACAAATTTAATTTAAAACAGTTACAATCACTATTGCAATAATGTAAATGTAATTATTTACCATCAGGTAAAAAATACGGTTTAATATTAATCATAACTTGCATATGTTATATTTTAAATCGGAAAAATTAAGCGTAAATCACCATTTAAGTAAAAAAATCTTTTTTAAGAGTGGTAAAGAGTATTCAGTTATTAATACCTACAGCTTTTAAATCTATGCAAATATAAAAGTTTATTTGACCTTTGATGTTATTTCCGGTTTTTACTATTCTAATTTTGGTTTACTATACCTATTATTAAGTAACAAATTGAATGAGAGATTTGCATCATACGAAACGTTTGTCATAAACCCACATGTGGACAGTTGCAGTTAATTTTAAGAACGTAATTATAAATTTTTGGCTGTTTGAGATTCATGATAGATAATTTTTTATTAACATTGTGTAACTTTAAAAATTTAGTTGATAAATTGTTTATAGTTTCAATACGTAACTTTAAAACATATTCCAGGTAACACACACTATATAATTTATATATTTAGGGAGCATTTTCATATAGATCCACTCACTCTGAGCAAGTGACAAGTGGCTATTACCGTGCGGTTGTAGTGGCAGTAACAACGTGTAAAGACAGACTAGTACTGCAGAGGTGGTCTCTGAGAGCCAATTATACAGTTTTGTGCCCTATAGGTGTCTCTATTTATAACATTGCGGAGCTCTAGGTAAGTTTGACAAAAATATTAATTTTCACTGTTATAAACAACCATAACCGGCAAGAGCAATGAATGAGCAGCAGCTTTGCTTTTTTAAGGCAAATATACCAGTTTTTGAATTGTTGGAATTTACATATGAACTAAAAACCCTTCGTTGCGTTTTAAATACGAAAGTGTGTTAAATACAATTACATTAAATACAACACTCGAATTAACATTATAGTTTTGCAACATAATTACATAGTGAGTGATTTCTAGCGTAGATGATTATACATTTATATTTACACGCATACATTTATGCGTTAAACTGATTGTATTAACTAGGTTCCTCTGTTGAGGCTGATTTAATTTATCACTTAGTAAATCTAAGTCTCTTTTTGTTTTCGACTGTCGAATTTGTTATAACAGTCGTAAGATATTGACTCTGACTCACATATTTTAATCGTAATACGACATTAAATTTGTATTTGACGACATTTGATTTTCATTTGTATTTCTATTTTTAAATATGTAATGGAAAATCCTACTAAAGAAAAACACAGATTATTTTTTCTTTTAGAAATGTACTATTTATTTTTTATCTTTACTAGGCTACTACAGCTATCAATGCAGTCACTTAAAGAAGGCAATTTCAGTCTAAACCATAAATCATTTGATAGTATTTATAATATGGGCAATTTAATATTACGCCTGATATATTATATTCGTGATGTAGTATGTAGTAAGAATAAAGAATAGAGATTTGTGACATTCTAGCTAGTAAGGGTGTCTAGGTAAGTTGGGCCCCACTTTGTGTCAAACGTTATCATTGAACAGTGATAACTGAGAACTCTACCTGTTCCGAAATGAAAGCGATTTCCTAAGGTTGGCCAAAGTGGTAATAACATAGCTTTTAAAATATCAAATAATTTGTCGTATTTGCATTAGCATATAAACCAATGATGGAATGGCAGTTAAAAGTACTGCTCTTATTGTTTTCTTTGACATAAACTTAATTCTTCAGCATATGACTGTGGTCAGTTTTTGTTAAATATCAGATAAATTGCAAAGCACGTGGAACTGATCTATTTCTTTATACAAGGCAAATGCCAGTTTAGTATTAGTAATAAATAATACAGTTGCTAAAATTTTATTCTAATGATATTGGGAGTTCGTGATAAAAAACATTCAACATTTCCTATATGTTTTAAAATCGTAAAAAATCGTAAAAATCGTAATTTCCTTGTGAATGCGAATATGATTACCCGATATGCCAACCGTAACAAATAAGTTGTGACGGATTATATATTTATTTATTATATGTATATATATATATATATATATATATATATATATATATATATATATATATTTATTTATTTATTATATATATATATATATGGGGGTCATATGGAACCGAATGAATATAACAATGAATATAAACAATTCCATGTCTGGTTAAACATATTAATATAGGTTCAGAGTTTCTAAGGCTGAAGATTTTGTTAAGTGTTTAGTATATTTATAATAATATAATTAAATATTCTAGACTTAATGGTTAACTAGAATGGTTACGAAAGAGAATACAATTAAAATGTTTGGGTAGTGAAGGTGAAAATATACAAATTGAGATTAGTTACAGTGTTGTATAGAACAGCTGAACTGATTGAAGTTGTTTTCATCTGCCACACAAAACGGCGTTAGTTTGAACTCCTCAATAATGGTAATGTCTCTTCATAATATCCGGGCAGTTGATAATGGTTTATAAATCAAAAAATTGTGACAGGGCAGTTACTCAATAATGAAATAATTATACGCTTAGCAGTGTATACGGACAAACGTATAATTTGAAATTACCCTCAGAATTGGTAGTTGGCGAGGGGGAAAAAGCACACGTCTCAAAAAGAGACAGATTAAATAAATGGTTTAAGATTGAGGACGAGAATCTGACAATACACACGAGGAAAACTCTCAAGAGGACTCTGCCCATAGGGGTATTGCTAAATGCCTTAACATCGCTCTTGGCAAGATAGAAGAGGCTAAAATCTGATCTTACAGCAATAAAATGCCTACATGGATCCAGATAATGTGGTTCGTGGAAATTAAAATCTAAACATTTAGCAAATTATAGAATTTTTATTAACGTATAACTAAGAAAAATGTGTTTTTCATGTTAACAAAGAAATACTATAATAAATATCATATGTTTGCTGTAAAAAACTAGCTATTTGTTAATTTATTTCTATTAAAACAAACTACATTCAATAAAATTTACTAAATTGCATGTGTAGAACAAGAACGGTACAACTATGGTGTTACAAAAATCATTTATAGGTATACTAAATAAATAATAACAACATAGTTAAAATGATAGTAATAAACAATAACAAAATCGTCAGACAATTAATGAATAGAAATAATACAATAATATATAATAAGAACAAAAAATATATACTGGTATTGGATGGTAATAAAATTATATGATAATATGGTAAATAATATGATAATAAAGAAACGTGCAGTAATAAATAACAATTCAACTTTAACGGGCAACTAATGAGGAAAACAGCCACAAACATCAGGCAACCCAAATAAAGATGTTCTAACATAGTAAATATAATAAATACACAATAAAAACAATAACAGTAAATATTATTCGATAGATGGCCAGAAACATGTACAAATAAATAAATAAAAAATTATTACTGTAATGATAACAATCAATAATATGTACAACAAATGTTAGGCAACGTTAATGGGACTTAATCTGAGGCACCGCCATCTCTTAAACTTGTTTCGCAGCTCAGGGTATGTCAGCATTCATGAGAATGGAACAGACCCTCATCCTGAAACCGGAGTGGCTGTACGATATATCTCATTATAATTGTGGTGAAACCTTCTTGTCTAGCCACATAAGGTAATAATTGCAATTAGTAGTAATTAAATTATAAATATTTTAATAATTATTGTATATTATGGTTTATAAGAGTGTTTATTTAAAACGGGAATACATTTACCTTTCAATTTTATATAAAGTATTTTAATTGCTATGATAGTTATATAAACATTGTGGATTTTATTTAATGCATAATATCTTGTAACACTCTGTAAAGTATAAAAGCAAAACTGATTAAACTATTAAAGAGCTCTAGTATTAGGTTCTCAACCAAATTCTAATAGCTTCTGACAAATTTAGTGTCAACATATAACAAGTTTAGTTAGTTGAGTATAAGAGAATCTATGCTGTATTATTACGAGTAGCTTACTTTAGCAAATATGTAATATGATTGATTAGTTATGATTGGAAGGCACGGTAGAGTCTAATAACATCTTGACTGGTTTTATTGATACTACACCATTTTTATTAAAGAAACGACTGGACGAGGATTCACTGAAAGTATAACTTGAACTATGAAAAAGTATTACATTAATTAAACGAAATTTATGAATCTAATCTTATGAAACTCAATAACTGAATTATTGAGTCACGAGAACAATCTTAAATTTTCTGCCACACACTTATTGTCCAAATTGATTTTGTCTCCTGTGTGATAATATATACGAAATTTGTAATTGATGGACATTATTTGGTAAAAATTATCTTTCCTTAAGAGTCTTTCAATCGTTAAAATCAAGCTTTACAGAATCGTTCGCCAATAGACTTGGCACTTTTCATGAAAGTGAGCTCAAAGCCAATGGCACATGTCACATAATGGCTAAGAATTATCGAAAGAGTTTAGATTGATGTTATGGGTAACTATAGTAGTAACTAGACAATCTGAAAATAAACTAACTTTTTAACCAAACTGAGTATAAGTTTAGTTATTTGAGTACAAGAGGATAAATAGATAACATTATTTAATAATTTTTAATTAAACATAATAAATATAAGAGATTTTATTATTAGAATTAGTAAAACGTAAAAATAATCAGTCAATGATATCTAACCTATAAATATCGTCTAAAAAGAAGACAAATTTATAATAATTCATTTCATCATAGATTTTAATAAGTTCTATCATTTTATTAATGCATCCATGTGATTTGGCTAAACATAATTAAAGTCTATATATTTCAGTAGGCTGGTGTCAGTTAAAAGTAGGATGGTGATCTCATACCTGGCAGGAAGTTATGATCTTTTTATGTAGCTTTTGTTATGAAACCTCAAAATGCTTAAACATGTAAAATTGTTCTCTTTTGAAAGTAAGACGTAATATTTTTTATCATACTACCATTTAAAATTGCATTATTGAATTAATACACTCTTGTTCGAACAATGAATGTTATTAAATTTTATGTATAACAGTATAATGAAATATCGATTGGGTCTTCTCCACCAAGTTATAATATATGACATCACAGACAGTGACAAATTATTTTTTAGTGATTTACGGTGGATCGACTTAGCTGATGATGTATCGCTTTCTCTTGTGTAATATAGTACGTATATACTCGTTGATTACTCTAAATTGTGTCATTTAATGCACAACTGATAGTATAGAGATGAGTTTTTTCAGTATCACTCTGCCAATTAAGAATATAATATTACAGTTTAGTATGGTATAAAATAAAATTTCGCAGTAATTTTATATTACGTAGAAGGTAATCTTCTAGGTTTTTTTAAAAGCGAATAACGAAGTTTCAATCATAAATGTAATTTCCAAAAATACATATTTTAGGTGTAAGTAAACAACCACAATAAACTACCCCTTAAGTGGCTCAGAAAGTGACATTAACAAATGTGAAACCGGCAAAATTGAGCTTGTTTAATACTAGCAATGAAAATTCATTCCTATTAACGACTAAATAGTTACATGGCAAATTTAGCTTACGCTCTGAGGAAGTGCTAGATAAGTCATAAACTGATAGTACTAATATTTGGCATTTATAGATTTTTTTTTCATTTTACAGTAGCCCATTAGTTTAAAGTGGTCATTTAATAAGGAAATAAAAACCTCTATTATAGCTTTTATATAACTTACCGTAGGTATTGTTGTCTGAATTGCATACTATATATATATATTTTTGCGATTCAATGTTTATTGAAATTATATATATATATATATATATATATATATATATATATATATATATATATATATATATATATATATATATGGTACTAGATTTTATAATAATTTTGTTTTCCATTTTATCCTACTTCACGTTATGAAGTTGGTTTAAAAACTAATATTTCTAAAAATATTTACACCTTTTAGTACACCATTTTAACATCAAAAGAACTTAACCCCTCAAATCAACCTTTTTAATATCTTATGTAATTACAAAAGTATATTTGAAAGAAGGCCTTAATATTAAGCTTTCAGGGACTATACAAATCATGTTATGCCTTCATAAACTAAAACACTATCATAATTCCATCAGTAACCTGAAATTGTGTGTGTGTGTGTGTGTGTGTGTGTGTGTGTGTGTGTGTGTGTGTGTGTGTGTGTGTGTGTGTGTGTGTGTGTGTGTGTGTGTGTAGATTAGAAGGAAGATTAGAAAATCGGAGATTACACGCTTTATGACCAAATTCCGTCTCAAATTACAACCTGTATATTTTATTGATCAGGGCAGCATCAATTGTGAGACTATAAATTAATTAGATCTGAAGTGAATCTAATCAAGCGGAATCGTTTTGAAAAAAATCTAATTATCAAGATATATATTTATATTATATATTTGTTATAACACGAAATTTTAAATATAACCACTAAAAATATTATTTTATCAATATCCTAATAATGGAGACTGAAAAAATATGTACATGATATATGTATATTTATGTGGAAAATACATGGTACTCAATATTATACCATCATGAATAGTTTTATTAAGAAGGCTACGCCCTTTTATATTGAGAATTTTGTGAGAGGCCGCTGGTAACTGTGGTATTAAATTAGAACTCATATAACTTAAAAAATAATAGTTGAATAGAACTATTTAAAAACATTGTGTATGTTAGGAAATAACCTGAATTCATATTAATAATGTATAAAAATATATATTATCCAAAAAAGCTTGAGTCTAGGAATATTTTGTATACAAATACTTCCTCCTCCGACCATGTTCTACTTTGGTTACTTAAACATATATGTGACAGAAATTTTCTAGTACAAAATAAATGATAAGTAAAACGTAAGGACTCTGTGGTAGTGTTAGCGCACTCACCCGACTAGTGAGAAATCTGAGATTGAACTCCAGCGGAGCAAGTAATTATTGTGATTCAGTGTTTGTTGAAAATTATAAATATACATATATATGTACTAACAAAATAGAAAAGGTCGACATTTTGCTTAGGTGTTTGGATGTTTGACAATCGATGACATCATTCATAGTCCATATTCTTATACGTTTTTTTGTAAGATATTTTTTATTTGAAGAGGCTTAGTTATTGGTACAATATAACATTTATAATTAATAATAATTCTGATAAGTACGGTAAAAGAATAGTACTAATAAACAGTGAAATCGTTAAAAGTTATAGTTGTTAATTTTTAACAGTATATATCTACACAATCTAACCAACCAACAACAACAATAAAAAAACTATAAATAGTTATACATTAAAATGACAGTTATATAAATGTAAAATACAGTTATTAACATTAGGATGTATTTTATGTATAACTAGTCCACAAAGGAATAAACAAAAGAAATTACGCGTTTGTGTATTGTTATCGTTATTCTTCAAATAAGCTGTGCTGTTATTATAAAACTGCTTGAATTTAGCAGAACTGTAGAAGAACAAAAAATCCAGCTGATCACAAGGTGTGTAGACCGATAGTGGAGGGAAGAGGGCCTTAGACCTTAAATTCAAGGGAGTTCTAAATTTATATTTTCACAGAAACCTGGCACAATCCACGTTAAATTAACCAGACCGTTGAGAAACAATATATCCTGGTGGAAGCAACTCGACTCCAGCATGGACAGGTTCATTAGTAGGGAAACTTCCTCCACTGGGAATTCTCTATATCTAAACCCAAAACTAGCTTCTACAAACTAGCAAACTAGCCTAAGAAAGTGCATCTAGACTATTTTCAATTTCATCTGACTAGTACAGTTGGTCTGGGAACAAAACAAAGCTACATGTTTCCAATTTCAATCAGACAGGACAGCAATACAACATTCCCAAAGCAGTAAAAACGCTCCAAACTCGTTTAGTTGAGGAATGCAATAAAAGGAAGTAAATATAATACATTTTCTGTACATAATATTAATTCTTAGAATAAGAAAATCTTAGTATATGAAAAATCTATTTATTATCATAAAATAAATAATTTTTTACTACTTAATGAACATAAAGGATGTTTTTTCTTATTTTAAAATGGAAGAGAAGTAAAGAAATTTTGTTATTTCGATAATATTTTTGTTGCTATGTTTTTATTGCAGTATTAGGTTATCAATATAAACTTTTATCACTGTTATTAAAGCAATAAAGTTTACTATCTCCCATCAATGGAAAGTACCATAGAGAAATTATCAGTTCTCAATTTATAACCACTTTTTCTAAAGACAGAGGAAAGTAAGTTTAGAACCACTTCAAATAGAATGCGAAAAACCTTTCTCGTTAAGAGTTGTAGTACTTTACTCAATCAATCACTGTCAAGTTTCTAGGTGAAATCAACTCTTTTAATTTTACTGGATTTTTAATTCTTTTAATATTTATCACATCTATTTATATACTTCAGTTTTTACTATTGAATACCAATAAATGCAAATATAAAGTACCTGTAAAATGTATCGCTAACATCTACGATGGTTAGAACTATGTGTACTGCAGTAACGTAAAATAAAGTATTTATATACATCAATGATTGTCTATACTGCAGTAAAAATAATATTATTAGCGAAGTATGTAACTTAATAATAAGTGGATTATTTAATTCAATCCATCTGTCTGTTTATCTACACAATATCCCAAGAAATAATTCGTCTGTATACATGACATTGTGCATGAATCTTTATATGTCATAGAACTAAACTAAGCCGAATAAAATATAAAACGATTCCTGTATATTTCTTGTTTGTAATTATTATTGATTTGTATATGAAAATAACTGCGAGAACATAGGTAAGTAGCATTTACTTTTGGTTTCCACCCTACATCTGGTTATTTTAAGATAGGTAATCAAGCTCTTGGGCAAACATTAAAAATAACTGGAATGAATTTAAGGAGCCTTTGTTTCTCTCACGACCACCTGGGTTTGGTCTGATCTCTACGAATATCTCCTGAAGTCTGATGAATCTGCAAAGTTAGATGCGTACATAGATGTCGTGGTAAGAGAAGCATTAGGAAGGCAAACTTATTCATATTATTGTCTCGTGTATTACAGTTTCAAATATTACACAATGATAGTTGCCATATAAAAAGTCCAGAAAAACAAGTTTGTGGTTTCCTTTTATAGAAAGAAGAGAGAGAGAAAGAGAGAGAGAGAAAGAGAGAGAGAGAGAGAGAGAGAGAGAGAGAGAGAGAGAGAGAATCTTAGGTATCTTAACGACTACCCTATCATACTATGTATTTTATTGTTTAATAATGCATATAACTGATACTTATTTATTATGTTCTCACAGTTATTTACATATACAAATCAATATTCATTACAAAGAAATAATCTACATAATTAGTTTTATACTTTATTTGGCTCAGTTTAATTCTATTGAGTAACTCTAGTATTATTTCTGCCACCTACAATATCCTCTATTAGCAAAACGTAACGCTGAAAACTGCATAAGATTTCAAAGCAAAGATTTAAATATAAAAGTTAGAATGAGTTAGGGAGGGTACTACAATTTAAAAGTGGATTTAAAGGAAATATCTTCATAGATTTAACATGACATTTTTATATTAACATTTTATCTTTCCCCTCTATAAATAGGCTACATATATAACATTTTCTAATCTCATATGGTTGTACTCAATTTACTTTAAGGCAGTTATTAAGTTTTTTCTTTTAAAAATTTGTTCTATCGATAAGCCGACTAATATTAGGTGACGTGCACCATTGGCTATTCCGGTGTTTCTTATAATTTTATGAAAGAAATGTCACGCAAAATCTATAGTCTTTAGGTTTGTTAGTTTTTGGTAAATCTTGTGGACAGATAGACAGACTAACCAAAGTAAAGGTTTTCCAGTGAGTGATAGGCTTTGCCACTGTTCATTCGACTTATCTCTTCTAACTATTTTAAAACAACTAAAATGATAGGGCTTATAACGCCATATATTGAGCATATATTAATCACTGAATATAAATTACATACATGTAAGCTGTCCTAAAATAATTCTACCTACTTCTAACAACCAAGCCGAAAAATAAATTTATACATAATAATAATTATATATATATATATATATATATATATATATATATATATATAATTTACATATTTAAGAATTTGATTGATTTATTAGTTTTTTTATATGGTTCTATCAAGTAGTGACAGCCATATTATTTGAAAATATATATTGTACAGATTTCACATGACAAGGGGGGTCGGCCAGGCCTATCTAGCCCATGTTAAATTCCTCTACTTAAGGTACATTTTTCTCAAAAAGTACAAAAGATAGGTACATAATTTTTGTGTTACTAGAAACTTTGGACATTTTTGCATAGTTTGTATGGATAACTTCAAAAAAATATATATTTTTTGGATAATAAAAATTTTTTTTCTAAACTACTTTTTTCCAGGAATTTTTTGTATAAAATATATTTTTTTTTAAATATAGGATTTAAAAATAAGGAATTTGCTTCATACAAAATGTAAAGAAAGACCTAATAAACAAAATATTAAAAAATTGTTCAGATATCTTCAATAGTTTTTTAGATAAATGTACCTTTGTGTTAAAAAACTAGATTTTCGGAAAAAACGTGTTAAAGCAAAAAATATATGAGAATTAAAATTAGGCCTACCTCTAGTGCATTCCTGCCCCATAAGTGGGGTTGTCTGGGTCCTCTAACTCTTCATATCTATCCTCTAGCCTTTTGTTTAAATAGAAAGTTGTTTTCTGCACCTTTTCTCTATTTCTTGTTGCGCTTTTTCAGCTTTTTTGAATTCGGCGTAGATCTTGCTGTTTAATCTCTTGCACACATCTAGAGCCAGGATTAATACCAAACTTTTCCAACACTTGGCACTTCACTATGTTGCTCCTGTTAAAAGTTGCCACAGCCTCATGCACACCTAGTTCCAAGGTGCTTTTCATTACAAAAGTTGTTTTTGGTACTCTCGACCATATCACACTATTTAGCGATTCGCTAGAATTCTGTGTCCCACCATGAAGGCATTTCCTAAGGAGTTCTTCATTAGACAAGTCTCTGAAAATGGGTTTTATTTCAACCATAACAGACACTGGTAGGTGAGTATGGGCCTTATGGCCATAGATTATCAGCATAACAGTACTATAATAAATAAATGAACGCCTCATGCTCTCCTGGGACGAAAAAATGCGATGACATGCATTTTGAAAAATATTCATAACGCGTTTAATAATTGACAGAAATTAAAAAGTGAAGTATGTTCTTAAAGCTAACAAAATTTGGAATTAAAAAAAAAATTAAAAAATGAATCTTTTAACCTAATTTGGGGCCGCCCCCGGTATATTTAATAACATTTGGAGCAATTTATGAAACTTCATGAAAATTACAAAAACTTTAGTAAAAGGAAGAAGTTTTCGGAGAGTTAAAGGTTAATCTAGAAGGCCTTTACAAGGATGATAATACTTTAATACAAACAATTTTCTTTTATACTAAAGGAAACTACATAGAAACATGCAAATTGTCATAGTGAGTTACAACTAAGATTCATTGAAGGGATAGTAGGCATACTACTATTATTGTATATTAATTTCATATGTAACTTAAATTTTGTAAGACAGGGCTTACTGTACATTGCAGACAACTGTATGTTGAGAGGGTAGTTTATATTTCTTGACAGTGTTGGCAAAGGCAACGTCTCGCTAAAGATGTGCAGTGGGCGTGACAGGGGTTGTCACTCCGTATCGCTAACCAACACTGTCTTGTTTGCTACGAGAACACTCACGTAAATGTGTTCACGTCTTCACGTTGAGTACTGTTGTTGAATGTTGAAGTTCAAACGTCTAGAATATCTGAAGACTATTATAATGCAAAATAATTTAGTTATCCTCGCTTATAATCATTATAAATAAAAACACAATAGTTTTATTTTTAGTGAAAAAGTAGACAACTGCACATCAAAAATATAGTATCCTTTTGAATGCATTTATAATTTTTTTTCATTTTTTCTAACTCTCACCAACATACCTATATCTTATTCCGTTCTTGTTTTTAGCCATCTTTGTTTTCCTAATATGTAATTCTAGTATATATGTTTAAAACTGTCCCCATGTCTACTATGAATACTGCCCAACATGGCACTTTCCTCTGCTCTTTCTTAGATCTTGGCACTGTGCTTCTCATTACATTATATTCACTGACCATCCTCTTTTTACTGTTACTCTCTTGCACTCGTTAACCGTTAACCACGACACTATCAGTTTCCCTCTAGTACTTTGCTCAGGTATCACAATTTCTCTGGTATTATTTCTATTTGTTCTGTATATTTTAATTTAAATATTATCAGTCGATGACATCTGATTGTCTCTTTTTAAATTTAAAAATGGCAATTCATCTTGTCACATATATTTAATGTATAGTAACGTAGTTACTAGAAGCTAAAACTATTTATTGTAAAATTTTTCTATCTGTTTCTCTGGTTCGCAACTTCCAAATTCCATTCAAACAGGATCTCTTCTACCTTTTCCTTCTTCTATTAATCCTATTATTCTGCAATAATCATGATCTTGCCTTGAAATCCCTTTAGATGACTATCTATTTTCCTGGTTTCCTCATGATAATCTCAACTATCATTCTCAACTCAAATCATTTCGTTTCGAAATCCTACAACTTATTAAAAAAGTATTGTCCGAATTTCCATATGCTCTCACTCTAAAATCTAATTTTACGTTATTTTCAAACACAAAGTTTTTAATTATAAATACTATAATAATAATATGATTATCTCTTATTTATTTTGTGTAGCTTATTCCTGAGGAAAATTACAGGAAGTTGTCATTAATTATGACCTAAAATTTGTATCACCCTACAGACGCTATTTAGCGAGAATTTGGCATCCTAAAAGTGTATATATATATATATATATATATATATATATATATATATATATATTATATATATATATAAGTGGCTTAATCTACTAAGTTTAATCTAATGCGTTCGCTGGTTATTTTATAGTTTGTCACTCCTATCTAGCATCTTGATAACGAATGTGCACACGTGTTTCATGATAGCATGTTATACATCTTTGTATATAATGAATACATAAATCGAATTTTCCAGAATATTATCAGAATTGGTTGGCGCTTGCAGTCGAGTAAAAACAAATTAGTCCATAGCCAAATATAGGAAGCGCACGTATTTAAACATTAACAGGATTTAATTCCCTGTTGATTGGGTTGAGTTGTAGTAAGCAGTCCAGTGCTCACGCAAATAAACCTAATATGGGCAAACATTGCCTTTCTACTTTATATTCGCAAACAGTATAATAAAATAAAATTTGTCTCTTCCACAATGTGAAAACCGATTATTATTTTTTTATTGTCTTTTTATTCTAATTACTTACACTGTGTAGCTATTATAGTACTTGCATTAAAAATAAAACCCGATATAACAAACATTTAGGTGTAGAATATTTGCTTTATCATAGAAACACATCTACTAGTCTAAAAACGTTTATCTGAATATGAAATGAAAT